>NC_034009.1:14714498-14892559 GCF_000346465.2 Prunus persica
TAGGCTAATTAGCATGATGAATTAGTGGTCAAGTCTAGTTCCCCTTTTCCCTTTTCAAGAGTATCTTTTGATGTCTTAATGTTTAATTGGTATGGCTGCCTGATCATCATTAAGTTGATTAGTGTGAGCCAGATAGGCAGATCCATACACTATCGAGAGTTCCTTCTCTAGTAAGAAGTATTTATTGGACTTTTCTCATGTGATCCTATAAAGCGCATTTTGATTCATGTTTCATAACCCATCTTTCCAGTGCAACTCATTAAGTCTAAAAAAGGGAAAAACAGGCCAACCAGTGAACAAAAACAAACACACCATACACAACCATCAAAACAAGCACAACCAACACAGTAAACTCACCCAATGAACTACAGTGCGATCAACATGTTGGTATCTAAAGTTGGTCTCCCTAGCATCACCCCAAAAGATTTCAACTCGGTCAACCCAAAGTCAAGACACCGCAAGGACCAATTAGTAATTGTTTAAGGAAAAACTGGAGTCCAAACGTAATTGTTGAAACGTTTGTGGACATATTTGAATTACATAAAATATTGGGGTCAAAATTGTAAAAAATAACTTTTCTAAACCTAGCCGCACGCACCATCTCATTCACAGCTGCAGCAAATTCGACTTGCTTCTTCTCTTCTCTCCCTCCCTCCACAATCTTTCGCTTCTCGTCTAAATTTCCTCTTGTTGTTAGTTTTCTCTGTCTTCTTAGTTTTGTAACAGTGGATTAATAAAGATTTGGTACTATGTCGGCAACGGGTTCTCACACCAACAAGACGTCGCAGAAAAAGGATCGTCCTCAAATAATTAAATTGAATAAAGCTTTGGAACTGGTATGATAATTTAATCCTCCACCACAATGTTACTGCCTTGTTTGTGTTTCAGAATTGAAAATTTACCTATGTGCAGGCTAAAAAATGGGTTAATGACATGACTGAACCAGCAGAAGATGAGCATTTTGAAATACAGAGTCGACCTGCTAGGCAAGTTTTTTTTTTTTTTTTTAAAATTTTTTTTGTTTTGGGGTGAAGGGAGTGTAATTATCTTGATTGGTTTTCTCAGGCTTGGACTAGGTGCTAAAGTTCCCCGGCCATCCAAATTTGTACCTTCAGATGATCCCCTTGAAAGGAAATTACACTACAAATTGGACGCTGGAAGAAGAGCTGCTGCCAAAATTGCCGAGGAGTCCGCCGCCGCATCGGCTGCTAGCGATGATGACGACGATGAAGATTTAGACAGCAGAACCAAAGCGTTTGAGAAGAAAAGACCTGCAGCTCCGGTGACCCCATCGTTAGGGGGAAAGAAAAGGAAGAAAGTTAACCATAACACCCTTGTCAGAAGTTAATTTTAGGGATTGGGTTCTGTTGTTCTGGTAACTTCGTACAATTTCTTTATCTGTAATTATAGATGTTCAGTCAAGAAATCAAAGCTTGTGGAAAGGTGGTAGGAACAAATATTCCACATTTTCCAAACCCACAGCTTGTTCAGAGTATTTGCAAACCGTATCCATTAAGGATGTTTCATGTGACAACTGTTGCCCAGGATGCCGTGGGAGCCATAGTTTTTCGATGTGGCAGATTCTATGCTCTATCTACATGATTTCAGTTGACAAAGTTGCAAAGCCAATTCATCTTGGATCCAGGATACTCCAGGATAGCTAAAGAAGATCTCCTCTTTATTGGTGAAATGTTGCTTCTCAACCTCTGGATGCACATATATGACTTGCTTTCCAACTGCCTCAACCAGAAGGTGGGTTGGTTTTCGGCATGGACAATAAGCCAGATTGTGTTTCACAAGTTCAAAATGCTATCTTTTTTATTTGACTCTGCCATAGCTTAATATGGTATCTTCCATCAATTCTTGGAGAATGGCGTCACCCATGTCAACACCAATGGTCTCAATATCAAATCGAAGGTCCATCCACGTTCCAGTTCTTGACATGTCTTTTGTGACAATCTGGTCCGAAGTACGAGGGAATGGAAGCGGAAGGAGATGCCAATAAACTCATGTCCAGACCTCGTGTATAGCAGTTTTCAGGTATGGTACTGGCCTGTAGTGGTTGTATTGACAGCTCTACTGCAAATCAGTCAATGAGTTAACATTAACGAAGAAGTGCTATGAAAAAAAAAGAAAGAAGGAATTCCAAGTCAATTTGTATTATAATGAACCATACCTCGTCGAGAAATGGTTTTTGAAGGGCTGATGTTATCATCTATGAATAGTGGCTCAAGAACTGAAACAGGGCTTGGCCGCTCTGCTATATTAATAGCACTTTCTAAATTCTTAAAATGCTTGGTGGTTGAAGAGCTGGAAAGGGATGCTAATGAAGAAGATTGCACTGGCTTCTCTTCATTTTCTTTTCAATCTCTATATCACCTGCAGAAATTTTGTAAACGCTAACTAAATATCAAAGAATTTAAAAACAAGCGCAGGGACTTATCAATATGCTTGTGATTGAATATTGAACAGATGAAAGAATCGAAACCTTCAGGATTTGTCTCATCGACCATGGTAGGATTGGTTTCTTCTACTTCATCATCATCAACCAGGTTATCTGAGATAATTGGTATTGAGTTAGGATTCTGTATTTCAGAATCAGGGTTGCTGTCAGAAACAGATGGCAGACTCTCTAAGTTGGGTGCTACCTGACAGAGAGGGCTGGCATTTTTCTCTTGCTCAGGAGACCATGTATTCTCATTGGCCTTCCAAACTTTGCCATAGGCAGATAATCTCATCTGTGCAGTAACAAAGCCATGCCCCAAGTCCTTTCCAGAACTGCCCAAAGGAGAAATGTTGTACTCAGGAAGAGAGAATCCTTCCCAAGGATTCATTTTGGCTTCAATGTGGATGTTAGATACTGCCTGCAGGCCCAGGATTCAGAATGACAATTCTCTTTGAAGTTTCAGAATTCTCATTTGCCTTCGTTTTTTTTCTTTCTCGTGAGGCTTGATCTTTATGACAAGCTCCTCAGATTGCTTTAGATCACCAAGCTTCTGTTCTGACAACTTAGACTCTGCAAAGGACTTGGATTCTTCGTCTTTCTCTATCTGAGCATCCTGCAAGTTTTGGACATATTTTGGCAACAGTGAGTTTGCATCTCGCAAAAGTTTAAAAAACAATTCCTCATCTGAACTTAAGACCTCAAGTGCATCCATTAGTTCTCTGAAGTGGTAAATTTTTTGATCTTCTGTGAGATGTTTCCCATCAGTAAACTTCTGATTCATGATTCCTTGATTGCCACACATAACTCTTCAGAATCAGAGCGCTTGTAGTTTGATTTTGCAGGAGCTTCACCATTCATATCAGCGGCTTTTCTTGCTGAGTCTTTGTATTTTTTTTGTGGTCCTTTCTGATCTGGCTTGAATCACTGCTTAGTTTCTACTTCATCATTGCTCACTTTGACATTTCTTCTTCCATGAGTTTCTTCACACTAGGCTCGCAAACAAGCATCGGCTGTCACTATTGCTCTTAGGACAGCTAATAAAATTTGTCCTGATAATTCGCAACACCCAATTTTACCAGTTCATATATTTTAGATATGTACGTTCTAATTTTCATTCGACGTAGAAAAAGCAACATAACGTAACCAAATCAAAATGATCTGCAATACTTTATCTAAAACGCAATAGAATTCCCAATGTTTAAACTCCAAAGCTCAACCACTCATCTAGCTCCAATCAGTTCACTGCCCATAAATAAATAAATAAAAGGCCAAACGCCAAACCTGAGTACTAACACAACCAAATCTGCTATTCAACCTACAAATTTTCACAGCGCCCTGAAATCCAGCTATATTCCCAACGGCACTAAATAAAAATTGGCACCCCAAATCATCGAATCTGACATCAAAGCACCATAAATTGAAGCAGGAGACAAGGCTAGGGTTTTGAACAAAATACCAATTTTCAGGCAGGAGAGCTAAAGCTTTGAATTGGGTTTTCAGCTGCAAGTGAGGCTTGGGTTTTCTATGGAAATGGTGTCAAAAAGGCGAACACTTTCGGACAAAATTGGTGGCAAGTCTGGAGTAATTACTTCAGGGGGCCAGGTTCTAGTTCGAGTCCTAAAAAACTATCTTAACAAAAGAAAAAAAAAATGGAGTTAGTGATCTCATTTCTGAGTAAAATTGATAGGGGAAATTATGGGTGGCATATGCAAATTCGAACGCATTCCTTACAATTTAATGTCATTTTTCCATGGTAATTATATATTTTTTTAAAGACTGGTTGATCGGTGATCCGATAAGTGAGTTATTCAATTTGATAAGTGAGTTGTTAAATACCAAAACCCTTACGAAACTATCAAACTTAAAAAAGAGAAGGGGGATTATGTAATGCTACTCTTACCACATTTGTATACCACATTCTTATACCATCTTATATGACAGCTGATGTGGACAACCACATCAATTAAAATTATTTGATATTTTCTTTTCTTTTCTGATTTATACCAGTATTTGTTTTCCTAATTGTCTTAATTAAAATACACTTCATTGATTTAATTGATGTGGTATATAATATGGACATGCCACATCATGTGGTATAGAAATGTGGGATAAAAATGTGGTAAGTGTAGCATTACTCTAAGTTAAGGAATGAGGTTCATGAGGACAATTTAGAAAGAAAAATGAGGTGTAGTGAGTAATTTTAAATTTTACTAAAATTTTTAGGGGATATAAAAAGAATGTGGGTGCAAAGAGCAAATTTTAGGGTGCCAATAAAATCTTCCTAATAAAAAAATTATCTTCCTTAGATCATTCACAATGGACTCCCTAAACCACCTCTTTACTTAAAATTTAGGTAGAATGTTCAAACATTTTTGGTTTGATCCTGTGAAGGTAAGGTGAAGTTCCCTATTGACTCGAAAACCATTGACTGGTCAACAAGCCAACTCTCTTTTTGCGTATGAGCGTGCCATTGCTAGCAATAAAAAAACTCTAGCAGACTTTAAAAATAGATAACTTGCGTCCCAAGTTACTGATTTTGAACAAGCGATTGTGAATTTGGATAAGGAATATCTCCCAAGTAAGTTCTTTTCCTGCCTCAGTCTGGTGAGGACTTTCACAATTTTTCACAGTACAAAAATGGTAGTCCTGACCAGAATAAATGATAAGAAAATAAATTGTTTTAGGCAGAACTGCCTATTACAAAGCTTAGAAAGATAAAGACCAACTCCAAGAAAGACCCAAAAAAAAAAAAAAAAAGCCATGGACTTCAATTTCTGCCTGGATAGCTGCTTTTGATCTGGACTGGACTGGGTGTATCTGTGCTGGATTGGACCATCAACACCTTTAACTGACAAGTTTAAGCTGTAAATCAATACCAACGTTCGAGTTTGGCAGAGCTTTAATCTATTTCAAGCCTTGGAAGGCTTTTTGAACGAGCAGAATTAGAGCCTCTTCAGTCTGAAAGGGGCAGAGGTGGCTGGATTTAACGATTACTGAGCTGGAGCTGCACTATAATACCTGTTGTGCTTGATTTCCATAAATTTGTTGAGGTTTTCATGTTGTGAGAACCCAAACTCTTCTTGACTTGGCCTTGTGCTAAACCAAATTTAAATGAGAGAAATCTCGTTTTGTAAAACTGTTTCTCTGAACTGAACCGAAACCAAAGATTTGAATTATAGCTGACTTGTTCTTGTGGCTCAATGAGCTTTGGTTGCTTCAGTGTTTGAAGGCTTTTGAGATCAGTGGATCTTTTTGAGTTTGTCAATTGTGACTTTAACAGTTTTTGTCTTGATTGATCTTTTGGGTGTGGTGCTCTGTTCACCTTCTCTTATATTTTATAGGAAATGCTGGAGTGGGGTTCCAAATCTTTTTAATAATGGGTGGCAAATTTTTCAAAAGAAAAATCTTTTATTTTAAATGCCACAAAAAAAAGGGGGAGTTTATCTATTCTGACAGAGAAAAAGCCATCAATAGTCAGTTCCTATGGTGATCACTTCCCTGCTTTTTTTGAAAGAAAATCTAATCCCTTCTTATTCTCTAACTGCCTTTTGGAAGAATGCAATCTGCCATGATGGTCAGTTTGCTTTTTCTGATGAACAACTCCCTCACTCCCTACTTATCTTTAAAAACGTAGTATGCTTATCTCTTGGAAATGCCACCTGCTTTGGTGCAGAATTTCTCTGTATATAAAAAGGGATTTTAATCTTCCTTTTGGCTACGAAAATGGAGAAGTCTTCCTGTAAGACCATTCTTCATTAACTCCCTATCACTTCCTCTGTTTCAGTTGAGAATTTTGACTTTTTCAAAGTCAAGAAGTCATGTGGGGGCTCTTTTGAGAAGAAACATGCTGACTTGCCTTTTTTGGGGTAGGGATCAAATGGTGAGATCTTCTCAGAAGCTGGGTTTTTATCCAAAACTATGTGTATCAGTTCTTTGATTGCAAAATAATAGGATTTTATTCTTTTCATATCATAGCTATATATGTAATTTGTTCAAAAAAGGTCTGGGCTTTCCTAGTGTCTTGATTTTTCTTCTGATTCCTGTAAGTGAAAGCCTAAATGTTAGTTCATGAGCCTTTTGATAAAAGTGGGCCGCCGTACAAAGTTTTGGACCAAACATAAGGTGAACTTTGGTGGCTGCAAAAAATGGCATGGGTTTCTTCAATTTTGGGCTGGGCGTGCAGAAATTAGGCCCAAACAGAGAAATTGAAAAAAACCACCTCCAACCATACTCTCTATCCATATCCTAACATAGGGAGCATCCACAATGGGCTCCCTAAACCACCTCCTTAGACAAATTTTAGGGAGGAATTGTAAAAATGCAACTCCAACCACGCTCCCTATCCACCTTCTAAAATAGGGAGTTCTCTAGGAGTTCCTAAAATAGGGAGTCCTCTAGGAGTTCCTAAAATAGGGAGTCTGAGGAGAGATAAAGGACTCCTAGTGGCTTCCTATAATTTAGTGCTGCTTTATTTAATGAGTATTTCAAACCTTTATTTAATGTTAACTAATTTATATTTTATTTTTTAATGGAGATGGAACTATCAAAAAAGAGTTATAGCATTTATGACTCTCCAAATTATGTAATATGGTTGGAGTTGAAATCTTTTAGAGAGCTCCTAAAATAGCTTTCTTATATTTTTAGCCAAATTTTAGCTAAGAAATAGAGAGCATCATTGTGGATGCTCTAAGAGCTCCTAAATCTGAGGAGAGAGAAAGGACTTTTTATTGTTCCTTTTGCATCTATACTTTATTCAAAAATAGAATTAAAAAATATTACAAATATTTATGACTCTTTAAATTAGGGAGTATAGTTTGAGTTGAAATTTTATAAAGAGTTTTTAAAATAGCTTTCTAGTATTTTTAGCTAAATTTTAACTAAAAAATGAAATGAAAAAAGTTTATAGAGAGTATTGTTTATAGAAAGTTTCTAAAATAGTTTTCTAGTAATTTTAACTAAATTTTATAGAGAGTTTCTAAAATAGCTTTGAGTGCATGACGGTAGATGCTCTTGTAAGTTATATAACACTAAAATGAAAAAAGTTAATTTTTTCTTATAATAAAAAAAGAGATTTTCTATTTAAATCCCACACTTCTCTTAGTTCACCTCATGTTCTAAGTTCACAATAACTTTTAATTTAAATTTTCACAATTTCTAAGAAAACCCCACTATCTTCCCAAACTACCCTTAAATACACCCAAAGCTAAAAAATAAGAAATAAAAATAATTTTCTATTTAAACCCCACGATTTTCTTTATTCAGCCTAATATTTAAATAATTAAACAATATTTGTAGTATACATGAAATTTTGTTTGGGGTGAAAGTTTGAAGCAAAAGTATGTGCTAGGCATTAGTTTAAGGACGGTTTGAAGGCATCAGTTTGAAGCAAAAATACATGAGATTTTCTTCTTGTGCTAGGCAACAGTTTGAAGCAAAAGTATTTGTAGTATACACGAGATTTTGTCATGATTGATCTTTCTCTTCAAGCCTTGGAAAGAATCTTCTACAGTTATGGAGTCTAATCGTCTAGCCGCACACAGTGCTTCAATGCATCGAATCTCAAGGTTGTCAAGAGTAGTGAGGAATTTGTATTTTTCTAAAACTTATTATAAAGAGTAATGGGGTGTGTGTATAGATATACTAGGGTTAAGTATTAAGTTGAATGATATTTTTTGTCTTTTTACACTATAATAAAACTTACAGCTTAATGATTAAAGTATTGAAAAAACCATAGCCCCCTTTCTCCCAAAAAACACTTTTAGAGCCTTTTCCACCTTGAGGGGGGAAGAAGCCATTGTTCTTCCCCCTTCTCATCTCTTCCTCTTTTCACCTCTTCTCCTATTTTCAAAGACAAAGGGTTTTCCCTATTTGTCTTAGTTTTATTATGATTTTCATCCAACCATTATTGGCGGCTGCGGCTCAGCGTTGAATCTTCATCTGCATTTCGGCGTCAGATCTCCACCACCATCTTTTTTGCAATTTCTTTATGTTTGGAATAAGTTGCAGAGACTCTTTGGGTTCTCTGTGTAGTTTTCACCTCTCCTTTTGTGAGAGTTTTTCATCTCTCCTTTGTGAGAGCTTTTCATCTCTCCTTGGTGAGAGTTTTATTTGTATTATTATGGCTTGGTTTTTTGAAGCTTTATCTTTTTTTTATTATTCTAAGTTTACAATCTTAGTTGGGATGCCTATGCCAGAGTTTCTTCGATCTTGCCATATCGTTGGTGGAGACATACCTGATTTTCTTAATTTTGATATTAGACCGCTCCGTTATTATAATGGCCCTTTTGTGGCTAGTTTGTATTGGCCCTTTGTGACTAGTGGCTTTTTTGGCTGAATTATGAATGCAATCATAGAATTTCTCAAAAAAAAAATATGATTGAAGTATTGGAGTGACCGAGAAATGCAGGTTTAAATAGAAAATCTCATAAAAAAAACAACCCTAATCCCCACACCACCGCCACCGCCTTCTATCTCTTCTCCGCCTTCACTTCCTCCTTCCTCTCTCTCCGCCTCTCTCTTTCCTCGACAACCGGTCGAACTGCAGCCAGCCATCGCCGTCGAACACACGAGCCATCGCACTGAAACCAACCCTCACTCTTAAAACCATCGAAATCGGAGTTTTTTCGCCGGTTCAGATTCAGTTGGATGTCTGGAGTAGTTGTGAGAGAGAGACGTAGAGGGGGTTTCGGTCGGTGACTCTCAAAGTTCATTCCCTCATTTTGGTTCTATCGAATTTTGTAGCTGTTCGTTCTTGTACTCTCTTTCAGAATTTCACGCACTCCGGAAAGAGAAAAAAAGAAAAAAAAGAAGAAGAAAGCTTAGAGCATTGATGAGAAGTTGAAAGCTTACCTAAGAAGAAAGACAAGGACAAACTTGGTTGAGAAGATTTGAGAGCTCAATTTAAGGCTGGTGATGTCGAATTCGTGGATTTGTGAAACTTGTGGCAACAGGGAGCTGGTAGACGGCAATAATGGCTTCTTCTACTGCAGCCAGTGCAGCTCACAAGCGCAGGACTACAAGGACACTGGAGTGGCCGATGAGGACTTTTACGACGAGACTGGCGATGCACAGGGAGGCCTCTACTCTGCCCGTCACACCCGCCGGGTCAACATCTCCGCCGTCAAACCCGAGCTGCTTTCCCAACCCCTGGATAATAACCCCTTGAGTCAAACCAACATGGAAAATGACAATGCTGCTGCTGCTGATGCCGTGGGACCCACGGAACCCGAGGATTTCGGATTCGACACGGTGGAGGGCTATTACAGTGAGGTTAGGCTTAGGTATGTGAAAGGAGTGCAGCGGATGATTGAGCTCCAATGTGAGGCTTTGGTTAGGGAGTTTAAGGTGAACCCTTTGATTTGTGGGTTGTCTGGGTCCATTTGGCTACGCTTTTTGGCTTGGACTCGTGTTTTTCAGGATGATTGGGGTGACCGGACTTTCGATGACGCTGAGATACGCCAACAAGGTTTGTTTGCTCATCTTTACCGAATTCAACCTATGTATAGTATAGTTCATCTGAATTCAATTTTCTTATTGTGGAGCTTGGTTCTTCAAGGAATGCGTAAGTACCAAAATATACATAAATAAATAAATAAAACAAATGTTGCATTGTAGTTTGATTCGTATGCGCAAATATGATTTCTATATCAATTAATATTAATTTTGAAACTGACTGTCTGTGGTCTGCATTAGCTTTTTGTTTAAATTCTTGTTCTCTTGTATTGTTGTTTGATTTATGTCGTCTTTAATCATTGAGTTTCTTTGTTTCAGGGGAACCACCCGAAGATTTTAAGCCACGCTCTAAATACAGAGACGAGCCTCACACAAGGTTTGGTCAGCGAGCAGTAATGATATGGTTTAGGTCCTTGAGAAACACTATACCATTATCTTATACTTTAGCTATTTCCTTTCTGGCTTGTCATCTTTCCAGGGAAGCAGTCCTACCGACAGACATAGTAAAATGGTCAGTTGAAGGAAAGCTCCCATATTTTTCTGCTTTTCTTGAAATTGAAAAAGACTTGGGAAGGCCTTCACGTGCCTGCCCAATAAGTTCAAGCTTAATGTTTAGACCTTCTGAATCTGTGCCAGTGCAAAAGTTGGAAGCACTGGCAGCATCCATTGCTGAGTCCATAGGCTTGCACTTACCTCCAGTGAATTTTTATGCTATAGCTTCTCGCTATCTGAAAAAGTTGTCTCTTCCAGTCGGAAAGGTTCTCCCTCACGCATGTCACATATATGAGTGGTCAATGCCTCCAGATTTATGGTTATCAACAAATGAGTTGAGGCTTCCTACTCGTGTGTTTGTTATGTCAATACTGATTGTAGCAGTAAGAGTTCTTTATAATATTCATGGTTTTGGAGAATGGGAAAAAAGCTTGTCCAGAAATCATACTTTGTCTTCCACATCTAATCAAATGGGAGATCTGGATCCCACATCCAATTCCAAAATGCGGTCTGGTACTGCAGAGGATTTAGGTTCTCCATCCCACAATTTGGATGATACGGATACAGAGCTTGTTAGAAATTTGTCAAATGCTCAGAACTCTGAATTGGACGCTGCAGAACTTCTATCCAGCCTTGAAGCAAAGCATAATGAAATTGCTGATACTTATGGTAAATTTGAAATATATTGGAGTAGTTCTATGTTGAAAATGATGATGCAATTTAAAAAATTATTTCTTCATATTAATAAATCGCATAGGCTAGATACTTTACTTCTCCCCAAACCCTTCCCTTCAATTTGTTAATTATGAAGTTTTAAATTCTTGCCTTATTGTTGACAGAATATTGCAAGGACTTACCAACGTATCTTCAGTTCTGCAAGGATGTAGTCTTTGCTGGATCAAAATCATCATTCAAGGATCACAAGGAAGAAGAGCTAATTGAATTGTTGTGGAACTTTTATCAGAGTAGAAAGGTAATGTGTAGCTTGAATGCAGTTGTGATATTGTCTTCTCAAACATATGTTTTGTTGCACACATTATACAAAGTTTTCTTGTAGTCAGCTAAATAGTACTTTGTGCTAGCCCTTAGTTAGATTTGATTGAAAAGAGGCTTTACTGATATATCTCCCATACAAGCATAGGAAAACAGAATAAGAAGTCTGTATTCAGCATGATTGATATGCCTCGTTCTTGAATGTTATGAAATTTTCTTTGTTCGCATCACCTATCTGAAGTATATAAGTTCCTTGTACCAAACAACTGGGGAGAGTGGTCACTTATGTTTACTGATCTAGAACACAAAACAAGAATGGCAAGGGTAGACTATGGGTATTATTGATTTTTAACTGGGGAGAGTGGTCACTTATGTTTACTGATTTAGAACAGAAATCAAGAATGGAGAGGGTAGGCTATGGGTATTATTTATTTTTAACTGGGAAGAGTGGTTGCTTATGTTTACTGATTTAGAACAGAAATCAAGAATAGAGAGGGTAGGCTATGGGTATTATTGATTTTTAACTGGGAAGAGTGGTCGCTTATGTTTACTGATTTAAAACAGAAAACAGAACGGTGAGTGTACTATGGGTATTAGAACTAATCTATCCAACTTCCTGTAGATTTGGATGATCTTTGTCGTTTTTCATAAGCATGGGAAACCTTGTAATTTGATTTTCAGTATCCTGGATAAACCTCCTTTCATGAATGTTTAAATCAGTGTTGGTGATGCATGGTCCTCTGACTCTTACTAGGCATATATATTTATAATTTAATGTTTGACGGTGTATGATGTATATCTAAATAATAGCAGCACCAAGTGTACTCTAGGTAGAATTAATTTACCAGGGCTTGTTGTGGATTTGAACAATCTCTGTTATTTATATGTGTTAGAAGTATATAGTTATGGTATTCACTATCTTGGCCAAATCAATCCTTGCTTTCATGAATCTTCAAATTTTATAATTTTGATGGCATGCAACAGTGACTGAGTCCTGTGACTGTTTTTTTTGGTCTTGATGCTCGTGTTCACTTTCAGAAGCTTTTAGTTTGACATGTGAATAATACCACTTCATAATGCATTTTGTTGGTTTTCAGGATTCTGAAACAGCAATCGAACAAGGATTGCTTTGTGGTGAAACTGTTAACCAGAAAAGATTGAGGGACAGTAATGATATATCTAAAGAAAAAAAGTTTAGCAATAAATGCCCTGTTTCTAGCCCTTACTCTGGTGATGAAACTCCCTTCGCGGATGACCAACAAAGGAGCAAGAATGGCGATAATTCTTGTAGTAGCTCACAGAATAGTCAGAACTCAGAAGTTAAGGACGCAGAAACTCTCAAAGAGGAAGCCATTGCTCGAATGAAATTAGACATGGAGGAGAAGAGATTCTTTTATATTCCACCGAGGGTCAACCTCAAAAGATTTGATTACCTTCACTATGTAAGGAAGAAGGATGAAGGTGCCTACACTTATGTTGCACATGCTGATTATTACATCTTGCTTCGTGCTTGCGCTAGAGTTGCAGAAGTTGAAATCCGGTGTATGCACATTGCGGTGTTGAGCTTCGAGAGGAGGCTGGCTTGGATGGAAAAGAGAATCAACCACTGCTTGCACTTGACCCCTCCTATTGTCTCATGCGAGTATTGTACTGGTGTGGTCCCAGAAAATACAAATACAGAAAATGATATTGAATCGATTGGATTTCCAGATTTGAATTTATGAGTTTTATTTTTATTTTTTATATTTGAATATTACTCTTCTTTTTCCAAGGTACTATAGAGCATAGATGATAACTCACAATTGTCATGTCTTAATGGAAAGAAAGAAAAATAATAATAGGGGCAAGGTCCACTTCACTGTAGCCAGGAAGTTCTTTATTCTAGCCGTAGCCATAATTAAAACGAAAGTGAAAGGATAGACAGTTGGGAATGCGAATCTCTCCAGGAAGTCCTTTTTTCATACTTAATGTTTCAATTATAATTTTACTTTGAACTTTAAAAAGATATTAAATTCCATTAGAGTTTTAAATAAGCCAAATGAGAATCTGACCCAAAAAAAGGGAAAAGCCAAATGAGAAATTCATTAATTTCCATCGTTTTGAAATTCCTTATTTTAATAAGATGACCGTGTAAGTGGGGTATATTATAGTTAGTTAAGTTTTTTTATCTTCATTTATGTGAATTGAGGTTTAAAATCCCTAAATATTTAATGAAATATTTTATGTAAACTTCCATCTCCAAATTGCTTATATTATTAAAAAAAAAAAAAAACCCACACTACTAAAATCATAAATTTCTCTTATAATATTAATCAATAACAACACGTAACGGTGTGAAGTTGAAATGAAAAGAAAAATTGGACCATTGACACGAGGCCTATAAAATGAAAAAATGGAAACAGCGGGCCAATAAGCGGTCAGCCAAATGCTGTAGCTGTCCAAATTACAAAGATAGAATAACCACCAGCACCAGCCCCGGAATGTGGAATGACGGGATACATACGTACAAACAAAGCAAGAGAGGCGGTAAGAGTTTGGTAATCAACGTTTGACTTGCCAAGCCACAGCCTGCCACCTTTTGTCCAAAGTCAATATTCAACTGTGAACAACACCCCTTGCCCTTCTTTTTGTTCTTTCCTCCTTTTATTATTTATTTATTTTTTATTCTCCCCTGTTACATCATAAGACATTTTTCAATTTGAATACGAATTCTATGCAACCAAAGAAGAAAAAAAAGAAGAAAAAAAGAAGAAAAAAAGAAGAAAGAAAGTGATTTTCAAAAAAGCACATTTGAGAAAGCAACAACCCAAGAAATTATTGGAATTTGTTTTTATCCGTATATTATTCTAATTTTGTACGTTACAAGAGGAATCTTCAACGTTCAAACCATTTTCCAGTTTTTTCCTATCTAGCAATTATTACAATATTTTGTTTAATTAGCGTATAAACTTAAAGACTGTATAAAAATAAAGTATACGCAAGCAGCATACTTGGTTGACTTTTTTTACAAGTGTGATTAAATTGTTGTACAATGACGAGTACTCTGATTGAATGATTAGGTGGTGGCTTTTTGGAAGGTGTCAAATTCAAATCAAAGACGTTTGACTGGTCTTTGAAAGCTAATCTATTCCACCTCTTCTAGATTAATCAGAGGCATTTTTGCTGATTTGGGTTGAAATCAGCAGATGGGTTGATGTTATTTCTTGTGATTGTTTAGGGAGAGAGAGAGAGAGAGAGAGAGAGAGAGAGAGAGAGAGAGAGAGAGATGAAAATGGAGGCTACCCAGAAGCCCATAGAGGTGAGGGCCTTGGAGGCTTTGGGGCAAGGCTTTGATTTGAGCAGTGATTTCAGGTTGAAGTTTTCCAAAGGGTTGAATGGAAGTGATGGGAGGTTGGTGGTGCTAAACGAGGCTAATAAGAGAGACATTGTGATTCCTAGTGGTGGAGGAGTAACAATTCATGGAGTTCCTGAGGATATTCGATGCGATAAAGGGGATAGAATCCGGTTCAAATCCGATGTTCTTGAGTTCAATCAGGTGACAGCTTCATTCTTTCTTTATTTAGTTTTCGAATTTTGCTGCTTTGTGTTTGATTGTGGTGACCAAGTTGTCAATTTCGTGGCAAAATCATGATTCATAAATGTGTGTTCCATACTGTTTTGTCTGTTTAAATTTGGGTGCCCAGAAAGCTTTAGGTTGATTTCCTTAATTTATCAAAGCTAATTAAGTTGATTAGATTTGCTTTCGTAGAATCAACTGTCTAGTGGAAGCTATTTGAACTTGCTAGTTTACTGTGACTAATACTTGCTAAGAAGACCAGTAGGGATCAAAACACAGTCAAAGGGGACTGGTTTTCTGTTACAACTACAAGGAAACCAGGAAAATGAGAAGAAATCTTCTTCCTTAATTACAACTGCAATCTATCGGGGAATTGGGGGAAAGAGTGCACCAAGTAGGGGAGGTGAAAAGGCAAGAGATAGGGAATTAAGATCCCCCTTATAAAAGTAAATCCTAATACTAAAAAAAGGCTAATCTTAACTGTATGAATAATGCGAGTAAAAATAAAAATTTACAAACAAATTAGAAACTGAAGGAGCCAGCTAGTTTACGCTTGAGTTGACTAGAATCTCTTACTGCTGTATAAAAAGTCATGGATCAAATCTTGTAATTATTGTGAAGTTCGTTATCTGAGTATTGCAGTTAATTTTTTTATTTTATTTTTTGCCAAACTGAGTATTGCGGTTCTCTATTACTCAAATATCAAAACCAAACCTGACCTACACACTTATAGGATCATAGGAGAGACTTGTGGAAAAGTCACTTGTGCTAGACTTTGGAGTGCTGCAGTAGGGAAAACCAAGTAGTATTGCTAAGGCAGATTATGTAATGGTAAAAATTAGACCGTGATGCATCAGGGCAATAAGAAAGCAAGATGCAGCAGATGGTGTTTAAGAAGGCAACAGAATATGATGCTATGGGGAACAATTTTATTAGTAAAATAGATGATGGAGGTGATGAAAGTTAGCATGTTTGATTTGTAATCCTGATCTTTCCCTTCCTTAAATTCAAGTAAAAGGAGAAAGTTAAATGTACCTAAAATGTTTTATACCACAATGAAAGAACGTTTATTCTGTTTGTGTTGTAAGACATAGTTAACATTTTGATAGGAGTGTGGCATAGTTAAGGTGTGATCCCTATTATACTACATTAAGGATAAAAATGTTTGCATGTGTCTCTGACATAGAGCAGCTTCCTCTGTGCGCGTCTCAATTTTGTTGTGGTTTAGGTATTGGGACAGAGGGTTTTGGAAGGATATAGTAAAAAAGCAAGTAGGGCAAAAATAGGTTGCTTGAAAGTCTGGACCAGCAACAATGCTTTATAATTTTCGAGTTGTTTTGGAGGTTACCTGAGGGTTAATGGATGTGGAAAATATTAAGGGTTTAGTTTTCCAATGGGGAAGAAAAGGTCTGGTTTGGGTTACTGAAAAGTAATTGACTTTATACCAAGGTGGAACAGCATGAACAGTGCATATGAAATATAATAGAAACATTGTTTTTGAGGAAATAAGAATAAAGGCAAGAAGAATAAAGGAGGAAGAATCCCAGGCTTATATTCCTTCCATGAACCAAAACTCTCGCTTCATTAATTAAAAGTGACCAATTTATATGATTACACAGGTATTGTTATAGTGTTTTACCTTTTTTGTATAGGGTTAAGACTGCAACCTCTAATTGGACTAAGGAATTAACTGAAAGGCTAGTATAATTGCCCAACAACTTCATTAGCCCCCAAAACCAATTTGCAATGGGTGGAGAGGTCGAAGACGTTATATATTGTGCAGCTTAACTGAGAATTCCTGATGTGGGATTCTGTACTTCCAACAGTATCCATACATGAAGTTGATACGAATGGAATACTATTATTAAAATAAAAGAATGGAATACTTTGTTGTACTATGGTCAAGATGATTCAAGATGATTTTAGAAGTCGATTGACAACAAAAAGGGAAATTCTGCAATACAACCTTCTAATCCCCAGTCCCCTTTTGTTTTTTGGAAAGTTCTGCAATTCAATTTTGCATTGTGTTGTATACATGAGTTTGCCATTTTCAAACACTATATTAGGTTGCTCATAGGTATGAATGTACATACGATTTATTGGTTGATGTGTACAGCTTCTCTCTTGTTTGTCCTTTCCTTCTGTTTCTCTCCTTTCTCTCTTGTTTGGTGGGATTTTAATAAACTATATTTAAAGGGTCAATTATGTGTAAATAATTGATACTTCTACATGAAAAAGATCATATTTAAGCCTTACTTATCCTGTTGTTGTTTTGGTTAAAATGTTTTTGCAGATGTCTGAGCTACTTAATCAGAAATCTTCTGTACAAGGGAAAATTCCTTCAGGCTATCTTAATGCCATTTTCGATTTAACTGGAGACTGGCTTCATGATGCTGCGGAAGCAAAGTATCTTGCTTTTGATGGTTTCTTCATTTCATTATACTATTTGCACCTAACAGCATCTCCATTAAGTTTGCATAGCAAAGTACAGAAATCTGTTCCATCCCATTGGGATCCAGCCTCATTGTCTAGGTACTTTTTGTGAAGTTGAGATCTAAAGTTTTCTCTTTACTCCTTTGCACAATAGGAAACGTTTTCATATGAGGAAAATGCATAACCATGGAAAACATTTCATAAGAATCTATTGTGAAAGAAAGAAATCTATATTGTTTGAATTTGATTTTAACAAGAGTAGAAGTATATTATGTGAAGCTCTCCGCCTGATAGTTGAAGCTTTTCGATTAGATGTCCATTTTTTCACTCATTTATCATGGTATCGGAATCTGGTTGCAATTGGTCCTTCACACTGCAAGTCTCACCTCAACTCCAACATTTGTTGGCTCATAGAGCATTTGGGAACTGCAGAAGACTAAGCTTCTTCACCAACCTTTTGCCTGACTTATAAAGAACTTTTTGGATGAAAACTATTTCACCATTTCACCATTTGAACATTTGAACAATTGATTATAGTCATTGAAAATAATAGAATAGCCCATGCATTTATGTTCTTGTTTCTTATCTAAATACACACACACACACACACACACACACACTTATATTCACACACAAAAAAACCTTTGTTAATCATCCTTGGGTTTATGAGAATTATCACCAATTAAGCTGATAAGCTTTATAATGCAGGTTCATCCGTTCATACGGGACACACATAATAGTAGGCATGGCTGTTGGAGGTCAAGATTTAGTTTGTGTCAGACAGAAATCTTCCTCACCAGTTCCTCCAGCTGATGTTAGAAGACATCTGGAGGATCTTGGTGATTTTCTATTTTCAGATGGAAGCCCTACTTTACTGCGGGGAAAAACAAGAGATGGCAAACATAAAGTATAGTGCTTAATCTTGTAATTTGATATTTTGTACGTTTTTCTGCATGAATATAATTGATGAAGGCAACCATTTCTGTAGGTTCCAGATGTATTCGACCGTATTTTGCAGTCGAACACCATGCAGT
Organism: Prunus persica; assembly: GCF_000346465.2. Classification (NCBI taxonomy): domain Eukaryota; kingdom Viridiplantae; phylum Streptophyta; class Magnoliopsida; order Rosales; family Rosaceae; genus Prunus; species Prunus persica. The sequence goes on from NC_034009.1 coordinate 14,732,905, forward strand.
TAACCACTATTTCACAAACATCAAGCAAGGATGTAAGCAAACAGATCGAGCACTTTAATATGATGGACACCATCCTGGGCTGTGATTAATTTTTATTTTCTTTATTTAACTTGGAACAGGGTCTTACTATCATTTGCTCAAAAAGAGGAGGGGATGTATTCTTGAATAGTCACTCCAATTGGCTCCAGACGGTGCTTGCTGAACCAGAAGCTATCCGCTTCAAGTTTGTACCTATTACTTCTCTTCTTACTGGGATTCCAGGCAGTGGCTATCTTAGTCATGCAATCAACTTGTATCTACGTTGTAAGTTCTCGACTGCCCAACCAATGGTTAAGTTTTGCAGTTAGGGTTCATATTCATTGCACACCTTTCTGCTAGTACATAATTCCACCCAAAAGTCTTTCTTCTTGAATTAACTGTCAGTTAAAAGGTAATTTGTTGGGATTTTGGAAAAAGAAGTTGAGATTGAGATAATTATAGTGAATTCTGATAAGAGAAAAAAACGATTCAACCTTACACCTTGCTCCCAATATTGAGTATTTTAACCGGTCACAATAAGACTGACTTTTGCTTGAACTAGAAGGTTCACGTGACTGTTAGGAAAATGATAATCGTGGCCTCTTACATATCGCATTACCTTTTCTTACATTAAATGGCTATATTCTTTAAGCATGTACCCAACAATGAATGACAAATTTTCCTTGAGCTTGTTTACATCAATATGGGCATTTCATTGATCCACAATCCTCCTCTCAGACAAGCCAGCTCCAGAGGATTTACAACATTTCTTGGAGTTCCAAGTTCCTAGGCAATGGGCACCTATGTTTTGTGAGCTGCCTCTTTCACATCGACAGAAAAAGGCTTCGTGTCCTTCCCTGCAATTCAATTTAATGGGCCCTAAGATTAATGTTAGCTGTACACAGGTGCGTAGATTTCTCTCTCTCTCTCTCTCTCTCTCTCTCTCTCTCTCTCTCCCCACATGCACAGACAGGAATTTGGAAATTGATAGATTTTGAAACTTTGATTAATAAACTTAAAGTAGAAGAAACCCTAAATGATTCAACTAAACTTTGTTGCTAATAGAATAGGAATATTGGCCTGCCGTTTGAGCATATATCTAGTAATTACAATTGTCAATGAAATAATCTGACTCAATAGTCAATAAGCTTTGAAGAAAAAAAGCCAACTCTGGATTAAAAAAATAATTACTAAATGAAACCATGGACGGTTATTATTGGACCAGAAAGGTTTATTGGTTGGTTAGGAATCAATCTGTAATCTATAGTTGTGACGTCAGTGTGTCACATTATTAATAGCATACCAATTTTTAGTCCCATTACCAAAGTTGATCTGAGGATAGCTGCATGATCACCAAATCTTATCCATCTTTGATAGATTCTGTGTCGTATAAGCCAGGGTTCTCGTAGGTATGCATTCATAATTTCCTCATGCACGTTTTACTATTTCGTACAAAGAATATTTTCATGCCTTTTCTCCAAATACTGGATTGTCAAGGCTGGCATATACTGGCTATGTGCAAACATGCAATATCAGTTGGAGTGGGAATCGAAAGTTATTATAGATGCTGAATGGTGCCTCTTAAAATGGACATCCATATTTGATATAATTGCAGTGTGTGTTCAGAATCCTCAATCTGTTATTTTGGATCTCTTTGTACCTACAGTTGCACGTCAGTCTGACATCTTAAAATTCCGATGGGATCTTTGGGGCTTTCTTTAGCAGATTTGGTTTTGGCCCACAAAAAGGCACTCTTTCACAAACATGCACTAAAATACAGATTAAATTAACCTGCATGATATACTGTCATTATTTTATTTATCAACTTCTGGGGGGAAATCTTCATTTACGTTACTGCATTGGCTCTATTTACCTATAAAAGCTTAGCAGTATACAGTTCAATATTTTATTATGGTATACTTCCTCAATTGGTTATGGTGGGTCTAATTTTCTGTCTATTCAGGTTTCAACTGGTCAAAAGCCAGTTGTTGGCCTACGCCTGTACTTAGAAGGGAAAAGAAGAAATCGGTTAGCCCTACATGTACAACATCTCTCAAGCCTTCCAAATACTATGGATGTTTCTGTGGCTAACACCAGCACAACAAGGCCGTGCTGGTGGCGAGGTTCTGATGACTCTGAGTTGAGTGAACAATTCTTAGAGCCAATTAAGTGGAAGAGATACTCAAAAATCTGTTCATCCGTAGTTAAGCATGATCCCAACTGGTTGAAGGGAGATTCAAACGGTGTGTATATTGTAACTGGTGCACAGCTCATTAGCAAAGGGAAATGGCCCAAGACGGTACTTCACCTTCGTCTGCATTTTACCTACCTACCTAATTGTGGAATCCGGAAGACTGAGTGGGCTGCTGCGCCAGAGGCTTCACACAAATCAAGTTTCCTTACTAATCTGAGTACAACGTTTACATTCACTCAGCGGACAGTAACTGATCAGCAAAAGCAGGCTCCAGCTGCACTGAATTCAGGTGTGTATCCAGAAGGACCACCAATGCTAGATCGCTCAGCAAAGCTGCTTAAATTTGTAGAAACAGCTGAGGTTGTTCGTGGCCCGCATGATGCTCCCGGACATTGGTTAGTAACAGCTGCTAAACTAGTAAAAGAGGGTGGTAAAATTGGTTTGAATGTAAAGTTCGCGTTGTTAGACTATTGGTGAATTGCAGTTTGCTTTTGTACAATTAGAATGGAGAAAATAGTGGGTCAAAATTTCGTTGATTTTTTATTTCATTTCCACTTATTTGTAATTAATAAATATTGTAAGAATGTATGTAATAGGAAGGAGTGGTTACAGAGTAAAATTATATATAAGGTTTGACAAAATAGATTACAAACCAACAAAAGTCTGGCTTGGCTTTACTTCTGCTTTTTGCAACCAACTTAGAAATTCTAATGTAAACTCTCTCTGTTGTGAGAGTTCATTTGCACAATAGGCTTGGCTTCATGCCTCTAATAACCGTTCCATTCCTCCATCAGATCAGGGAGATATGAAACACATTACTAATAATTGGACTAAATTTAAGAGAGTAAATTTTTCCTTTATCCTAAATTTTTTCCAACTTTTTAAATTCTGAACTGATGTGACGTACTCTCTTTTGGCAGAAGCATACTCGGTCTCATCTATTAAATTGATTCCTCATGGAGGATTTGCAAAACTAAATTTTGCTAATCTTTCAATAATGATGGATGCCCTTCTGCAGGCTTCTTATCCAGAACCAGAACAACACAAGAATTTGGCCACAATGTGCCAGAAGCTTTGGTTGTTCAAGTGTTTTGGAGGTTCTTCCTAAAGTTGTCATCAGCTCTTAGGAGGGTTTGATGTGGGCCTATCAGCACAATTTGCAGACTCTGGTTCTCTCTAAGGTTTTTTCATCAAATTTTATTGATTTAATGATTTAACAACAGCCAACGCGATCTAACCTAGTAAAACATCGCCATCAAAAAGAATGATTTAGCAGCTTATTGAACTCTAGGAACACTGGAAAAATTTGGTGGTTAGTCCATGATATTTAATTCCTGCACATCATCGTTTTTCTCATATTCGGTTAGCACGTACTTATCAAGAGGTCAATTATGCCGTTGATGGTGATAACTTGGTATTTTGGGACATGACATTTAATCCTTTCTATCATTTGGCAACATTGCTTTCCCTCAGTAGTTAATCATACATATTATTGATTGATCATGCACCTAATTCTGGCTTTTCTTAGGTCCCACTTATAATTTTTATTGTTGACATAAAAAAAATTTCTCTAGAGTATATTTTCTTGGAAAATATACTTCATTCTTCCCTCTCCTTCCTTAGTAAGTAGTAACTTTACATTTATGCCAATTGCAGTATGATATTTGTGTATCTCTTTTTAAAGAAGGAGTATCTCTTTTTAAAGAAAGAGACAAGTAGTATCCGATTTTCCGATTTTGTTTTAGGGGCGATGTTTATATATAAATCCAACAAATATTTAACATTTGTGATATTAAGTTTTTGTCTCACCACATGGCATGGAAATGAGAGGTTTATTCCAGGTGAGAGGAGGGCATGGAAATTATATAATGATAGTGTCATGTCATGTAATCATCAAAAAGCCTTGAAGGGCTGCGTGAAATAATTCGGTTACTTGCAAAGTGCATTGCTAACCATGATTGCTTGTCTGGTCAGCCGTCACCAAGAATAATGCTATATAGCACAAAAGTAGTCATGCATGCATATTATGCATAGATGCATATGCATGCTTATATGCATGCTTGAGGCAGCAACCATGCCGAAATCATAGTCGTCTTGTTTTTATTGAAGGCATATATTGGTGTACATTTTGTTGACCATACCACATTTTTGATGATATATCAGCAGCTGTAAAGACTTGAATGACAATTCGTGCAAATACATTATCTCATGTCTGTCATATGCATTGTTTACGATAAAATTAAAAATTATTTAACAGAGTTAACGGGGTCTACCATAATAAAAAAGGGTCTTGAATTTGACGCAAGATTGAATTTAAAGTATTGTCCATCTTAACCGTTGGACACTTATCTCTGTTACACTTGTTCTAACACATGAAGAAATTGAACTCTATATTACACAAATCATTAGATAAAGCATCTTCTACAATGGAGCTAATGTCGAGATTTTTTACCTCAAACATTTTGAAGAACCAATTCTTTGCTACAACTGATGCTAAATTCAGGTCATATGTACATTGCTTTGGTTTTAAGTAGACCTTGCTCATGCTACCAAACAACTCATGCTCTTAACTAACATTATCATTGTTGAAGTGGTTTCTGAACAACTAAATGAAGCCCTCAAAACAGTGGGAGATATTGAAATCAATGTTTTATTAATGGTTATAACTGAGGGTGTGAATGTATTCAAATAACAAAAATTGTACAATTTTTATTTATTTTAGGAAAAGCATAATTTGAGAGAGGAAGAAAGAAAGAGATGATGATAAAGATTATAAGAAAGTTGATCCTTTAGTGTTCTGTTGTTAATTACTTTATTATCACACACCGGATTCAGGATTTTAGTCTACTCTGGGTCAAGGGTGTGTGACAGAGATAGTCTTGTAGCACCTGATCTCTGTTCTTCTTGTCCCTCCTGTTGGCAGAAGCATGCATTCATGTTATCATATCATGACATGACAAAAGAAGGGTCTGCAATTTGGACCACCAAAAAAAATAAAATTGAGATAGCTTTTGAGCGCAGTTTGCTCTGTGAAAGCACAAGTAGTAGTTAGTTAGAGGTTAGATTTATTTATAATCACATGGGGTTCACTACTTTAATGTCATTCTCATCCCTTCAGGAATTAACTTATCAATTAGATGTTGAGAGGCATCTTTGGTGGGGAATGATACTCACTACCAGAACTTAATCATAATATCAAACAAATAAAGGAAAATCAGAAAGTTAGAGAAGAAATTAAAGGAAGTTTGCTTTTTTCAGCTATACAATTATAAAAAAGAAAAAGGAGAAGAAATTAATTATATTTAAAAAAAGAAAAAGAAAAAGAATAAGCGCATATGCATGCCTTGTCATATGGCAGTGCTTTCTCATTGAATAAAAATATGGATTGCATTGTGCCAAGTATGATTACAAGATACAACATTATTCACTGAAAGTGCTCATTTGAAGCATTTAGTACCAAACCCAAAGCTGACAAGAAAGTACAAATGGAGAGATACACTAATTAAACATGACCATTTGATTTTGATGACCAAGCCAATGCTCATAACAGATGGAAAGTTTCAAGAGGATTTTGGCCAGTTCTTCTGGATTTCAAAGTAGTAACTCATGTCCAAGTAGCATTTTCCATCATCATCCAGAAACTGAAACAAGAAAATTAAGAAAATTATAAATAAAAAAACATAAATAAAAAAAAAAAAAAAACCAATGTCAATGAATTAAGCCTTACTTTTGTTCTCACACAATACCAGCCCCTGGCAAACATGCTTGAAGGGACAGTTTCTTCTTCAGTCTCATATGTATAAGGATCTTGCCTAGGGCTAAAAGTTCCAAGCATTCTTTTTGAGTTGTCCACTGTCAAAATTTTTTGAACAATTAATCTTAGTAATTTTTGTGATTATATTATACAACTTTGATTTTAATTATGAATGTAAATTTATTTATTTTTACCTCTGACACCAGTCTTCCACACTGTATTGGTGTACTTGAGGCCTGAGACTATGTTTTTGGAGACAGTAAATGTAAACCTGATGCGGTAATGGCATCCGTCTTTGAGTGTGAAGAGGCTGCTTTTGGGTTTGTTTGTGAATGGAATTGGGAGGACAAGATCCGGCCGGCCCCGGCACATGATTGTGAGGCTTAAGACCTTCACTTCTGGTTCTTTGCTCTCTGATATTTAGGAATTCCAAACAATAATTAATGCAAACCCAATTGAGAAAAAAAAGAGCAGAGAAAATTAAATACCTCCAGCAGTAGAGAGATCAACACTCCCAAGAAGTTGTTCCTTCCATTTCCTCAAACTCTCATCATCCTTAGAAGAATTATTATATATGTGAATGTGATGAATTGGACAACATTAATGAAAGACTTAATTAAAAAAAGAAGGAAAAAAAAAAAACAGAAGAAAAGTGGACACATACTTTATCTTTCTCAAGCTGCTCCTTGAGAGAAAACTGAGGGCCAAGGACCAATTCCTTTTCAGATTTCAATGCGGCAGCCTCATCATCCTCTTCGTCTAGGTCACCCTCCTCCGCATTATGTTCATCACCTTCGGGAAGCTGGCTTAGGCTTGGTTGATCATCACCAAGTGCAGCCGTGTTTTTCATGTCATCATTCTTAACTAACTCCTCTTCCTCCCTTTGAGAACTGAAAGTAACATCTTTGGTTGCAGAGATAGCTCCCACGGCAGCCGACATTTTTATCAAAAGAAAGTAAGAAAAATACCCCAAAGGCAAATGTATGCTTGAGCTAGCGTTGAAGAAAAAAAAAAACTAACAAAAAAAAGAGATGAAGAAGAAGAGTATATAGACAAGACAAGATTTTGGTCTGGTTATGTTGCCCTTCCAAATTACTTGAACCAAATTCAGAGGCTGTTTACCATATTGGGATGCTTTCACTCGTTTTCAAAGTGTGCTGGCAAGAGATGGAGGATGACTGGTTGAGCAGGGAATTATGGGGCTTCGTCGGATATGAAGAGGATTTGGAGCGAATTTTAGGCAGTTGAATATGTGTGTATATATAATGTTTGGAGGACAAAATGCTTAGTTTTGGGCTGGTTACTAATACTAGTAAGTGAGTGTGCGAATTGACCTTTCTACCCCTTATGTTTCCTTTATAATAACCTTCCTAAGTGTAAGCTCAACCATTTATGTAAGTGTATGTATATGCACACTCTGGTTGATTAAGAATTCTTCCATAGTACAATTTGTTTCCTTTATAAAGGAAAAAGAAAGTTCTTTGATGGTACAGAGCAGCATGCAGTCATGATGGCTTGATCAAAAAGCAGCATGGAGTCATGATGACTTGATCAAAAAGCAAACAGAGAGAATAACTTGAAAATAAAAGAGAAAAAAACAATTACAATTTGGTCTAGTGGCACTCGGTCTTCACTTGTTAGATAAAACAACAAAGGTCAAAACACACATCGGATGATATGTTTTCAAGATATATTGGCGGTCTTTAGCTAGACTCGCTACTTGAAATGGGTACTGAAATGCTATAAAAATAAAATAAAAAATAAAAAATGAGTATTGAAATGATTTCGAATCTTGACTTTCATTGCATTCACTAACAACTTCCCCTTGCGTTACAATCCATAACCAATACCAATAAATAAGGAATTAGATTAATTAGGGGTAGTCGATCCCATACACATTCACGACTTCCTTGATTCATTGATTAGGAATTAGATTGATTAGGGAGTAGTTGTTAATCAATGAAAGTATGATATAATTTACATAATATTCTTCACCTCTAATCCGGGGGGGTGCCCATTTCATAATTTTGGGATGATGTGAATTTTCACTCAGTTGAGGAACTGTATCTGCCAACAACTAAACATGATGGCCAATCTACAGAAATGCTCATTCCATACCAAGGTTCATTGTGATAAAACCCAACACCAACTTAAAAGTGGTTATTAGCTTGCCATCCACTTCTACATAAGAAAGTTGAATTGTTTATGAGAGCTCTAAATAGTATCCTTCCATGTAAGCTGGACCTTTATCGCTGGAAAATTGTGCAGTTTCCGTAGTTACAAAAACAGGTTGAAAAGATATGATCTGAACACACGAAGCTTTTATTCTTTTATACATCTGTCTACGCAGTTGGTAGATAAAACTTGGTTGGTGCCTCTGCCTCCGGGCTCAAGTATTGCAACTGTGGAAGTTGTCCAAGGTCATAGAATAGGTTCTTTTTTAAAAAAAATAAAAATTTTATATGCAGTTTCTTTATGGCTTCAAGTTACAGAATGATCGCAACTCCAATCTACATGGATCCTCATCCAAGTGTAAAAGCCTACCCATGCTATTGATAAAACGAATGTTTATTTAGCAGATGTCGAAAGGCCCTCTCCATTGTATAAATCATGCAGGATGAAATATGCTAGCCTTGTCTCTACTACGATACATACTTACCTACACCGAAGATGCCAATGTTACGGTATCCCAAGCCAATGCATTACCATGTGTAAAAGTTTAAACGCATCTCTGGTGTAGCTAACTTTCTCTCCTCTATTATGGCCACTGTAACAGAACTTTTGTTTTTTTTTTTTTTGAGACCTTTCATATTGAGAGGGGCGATAGCATACTAAACTCACACACAACATGTGTTTACAAAGAAAGAAAAATACCCGTCAGCATGTCTGCTTTAGTGAAGAATTGAAGATCGATATATTAGACATGCCTGATCCAAATTATTATTTATATAAGGCTTTTTATCACATATGGTCCTTCACGTTTACGAAATTATCACGAATGGTCCTTGAGGTTTTTTTTTTGACATTAATAGTCCTTAACGTTTGGACTTTTTATCAAAAATAGTCCCTACCGTCAGAAATTCTGTTAAGTATTTGAGATGGAAGATAAGTGGAACCCACATGTCCAATCACATCGTGACATGTGGATTAAATAAATAAAGAAATATATATATATTTTTTATGAAAATCCATTAAAAAACCATTTAGCCTCTCCACACAACATGTGTTTACAAAGAAAGAAAAATACCCGTCAGCATGTCTGCTTTAGTGAAGAATTGAAGATCGATATATTAGACATGCCTGATCCAAATTATTATTTATATAAGGCTTTTTATCACATATGGTCCTTCACGTTTACAAAATTATCACGAATGGTCCTTGAGGTTTTTTTTTTGACATTAATAGTCCTTAACGTTTGGACTTTTTATCAAAAATAGTCCCTACCGTCAGAAATTCTGTTAAGTATTTGAGATGGAAGATAAGTGGAACCCACATGTCCAATCACATCGTGACATGTGGATTAAATAAATAAAGAAATATATATATATATTTTTTATGAAAATCCATTAAAAAACCATTTAGCCTCTCTCTCTCTCTCTCTCTCTCTCTGGCCCTTCTTCTTCTTCAAATCTCCATTTTCCAAGATCATCAGGTCCAGCTTTTAGAGGGAAAAGGTTGCAGCATAACAAGTATAAAGGCAAAAATGGGAAGAGAGCAATGGCTCCCATGAGGGTTTGTGGACCAAGGAAGAAGCTTGATCTTGATGATGGACGTGGAAAATGGGTGCTGAAAAACAAACAGAAGCTGCAAGCAGAAGAGAAGAATATGGAGGCTTCGAGTTCAAAGCACAAAAATGGCGGTCTTGTTATTCCTTTTCCTCCAACCTTTGACTCGTCTACAACCACTGTCATGGTCAAGAACATCCCTTATTAGTTTCGGTAAAACCCTCTCTCTCTCCAAGTTTTTTTTCTAAATGGTAGACGGAGCAAGGGCAAATGGAATTTTCATTAAAAATTTATTTAATTATTTTTTATCCACATGTCACGATATGATTGGACATGTGAGCTCCATTTATCTTCCACGTCATACTTAACAGAATTTATAACGGCACGGACCATTTGTGATAAAAAGTCCAAATGTTAAGGACTATTAGTGTCACAAAAAAACCTCAAGGACTATTCGTGATAATTTCGTAAACGAGAAGGACCATTTGTGATAAAAAGCCTTTATATAAAGCACGGATCATTATTTTGCTTGGCTTTGATAATGATGTTATCATATGATTACAGAAACCCTATAAGTGATCAAACATACAACAATACATCAGAACTATGAATTATTCAGATTATATCCTTTCAACCTTCCTCAACCTACGGAAAGTTTTCTACTTATCATATCTATAAGCATACAGAAGCCATACACTGACGTACCGTTCAGCAAACAAGCATACGAATGCAACACTTTCTATATACCGGTACATTCAGCAACTGCAAGAGAGTCGTTCCACTGAGTTTCCTGAAGATCATGCATACAGCAGCTGCCTACCTTGAGCACCCAAACATGGCACAGTTTTTGGAACCACGGGTTACCCAGATCAATGCTACCTGGCTCGTAAGGTTACAGACAGATTTTATAGGGGCTGCGGTCGTGTCTGGACTATATAGATATCTTTGCCAACAACACATCCTTCTATGTCCTGAGGGCAGCCAAACTTCTGCTCAAGGAAAAATCCCACTGTACTGAGGCGCTGACCAAGCTGCTGACGGAAAATTGGATCAACAGTTAATGGTTTCTTGCTGTAGTCTACAGTCAAATGGATAACCTCCCCATCAGCAGGGCCTGTACCAAGTAGCTCCTCACTGAAATTCGCAAATGCCAGTGTTCGCACATTCCCATCAAATTTCCCAGATGACAGACGCCAAGGTGTGCCCCTAGTGCCTGAAGCCAAAGTTTCACCAAGGCCAGAAGCAATTTCAGCCTCAACAGAATTATGATCTTGGTCCGTTGGGCTGACGGTATGAAGCACAAATGATAAGTCTGGTGAAAGCATTTCTTGCACCAGAATTGCCATTGTAGCTTCCTTCTGAGGTACACCGGCAGATCGACGGCTCAAAACTGCCCTCCGAGTGTAAAGTGAAGCCCACACTCTGCTAATAGCATTTGCAAAAACTGTTGGATTTGAAACACTAACATTGGGTATCGAGTCATATAATCCAGCTGCCGACATTCCAGCTAAGTCCTCGACATTAGCACTTGAACGAACAATTAGGCGTGCATTGCCCGGAAATATTCTCCCAATGCCATTAATGATGTCTTTCGGGGGCTGTAGGGAAGAGACTAGTTCCTGGAGCTGACTGCAAAGTTGGTCAAGTTCCCCACATTCCGGCTTCAGTGTTTCTATCTTATCTAGAAAGGACAAGAATAAATCGGTGGATTTGCTTTGCTCTAATGCCAATTCCATAGAGCCAAATGGTATCACTGCCCCCACAGGGACATTAAATGAAGCTGGTACCCCTTGGTCACTATAAACTGCCAATGAAAAACCAGTCCTCAAGTCAATGTGATGGAATAACAATATATGCAGGAAAATGGCTGATATCTATTGCGCAATCCACAATCTGTTGTTCATCGTATGCAACAATTGTCTACAGGACATCCTAATGCACGCCTAAGATAATTTTGTTTTTATTGAAATTTAAATGGCTTCATTTTATCATAAATCACATTCATGGAAAAATCCATAATTCATCATGAATCAATTGTTAAAAGTAGAAGCAAAATTCATAGCACGGTTATCTTTAATTTTTTTCTTTTCTCCTTTTCAAATAAATATCACTATTTACTTGATGGATATGGACATTTGATAAATTCCCTGCAAGATGAATAAGTTCATTAAAATTCAAGGGATGTCAAAAGCTGTGCCAGTAGACAAGGATAATAAGAAAACATTTATTTTATCAAATGCATTAAACTCATAACCCAGCAGTCCCATAAGGCAAAAGAAACATTATTTCTGTAAAAATTTGAAGACATCCACTTTTCAATCAAGGGTTATTTACCTTTCCAGCCAAAATGGTATTGTTCTTTGCTTTAAAAAAAATTTCTTATAAATTTTAAAGAACAGATGCACACTTTATAAGTTTACAAGTTAATGTTTTCTCTGTGCCAAACTCAAATTGAAAGCAGAATTCAAAATAAAGACAAACTGAGGCCCAAGAAGTGGTAAAGTGAACTTAAAGGCCTGTATGTTGTAACTGGAAAAGAAGGCCTGTATGTTCGTCCCATCAAATTTCAACACCTCTATTCATCTGGAGGCAATATGTAATGTATAAAGAATAAAAATAGGGATTTTGTGACTGAACATGTCTTGTCCATGTCTTTTCCTATGTTTCAGTACAAATGAGCAGTAGGTATGTGGAGTGAGTGAGTTCGGATCCAGTTTGGTGCTAAGGGTGAGAGGATAATGCTATATAGGCTACACAAGAAGTTAGACTCACGGTGTGCTCTAATTTGATTTATTGCCTTTTTACTGTATGGAAGATGGCTTTGAATTGAATTTTTCAAGAGTCTATGGTCCTAATGGTGTCAGTATGAGGAGGTAGTTGTGGGAGCAGTAGGGAAAGGTGAGTGGGAGATCTGGAGAACCTTGGGGGGTGACGGGGGATTTTAAAGTCGTAAGGTTCAAATTACCAGAGCAGATTTGAAACATAAACCATGACTTGTTACAGAGAAAAAGTCTAAAAGAGGATGAATAAGGTTTTGTTTGGAAGAAAATGCGGTCGTAACCACCATAAAAATTACCTTTGTCAGATACTGCTGCCAAAGAAGCTAAACGACCACAAGCCGCAGCCTTTGCGCCTGAAGTCTCTGCTTCTGCATCAGCAAGTAGTAAAATTCCACCAGAAACACCCTAGATGAGGAAACAACTATTAACATAGTCACAGACAACATAATTTCTGATGATGAAAATCAACATCAATGACCAAAAGAAAAAGTTAGTTAACATTTTGGGATTGAGGAGAGAGATTAAAAATAAAACAAAACTCTACAGTACCTTCTGGAAGTATGGGGCTTTAGTAGGAGACTGGGAAGGATCATGGGTGCCAAGGGCTTCAATCTTGGTTGCAGCATCACCTGAAAGATTTTTCACTGCAAAACTGCCATTGCTGTTTTCTGATGAAGGATATATATCAACACTTGTAGGGGATGCTTCTAACCTGAAAATTTCAAAAATTTGAGGCATAAAAGTAAATAACAAAAATACTGCTACAGCTGTAAGTCCCAAAGCATCAATTACTTGATGCATGTCAATAATAGGAGATGAATTTTTTAAGCATGTTTCAAAGACTCTTCAAAAGTTTAGAAAAATTCACCTAACATATTTTCCCTTATGTTTTTGTATATCGGAAACTTTGTCATCATCTTCACATGTCACGAACACAACCTTCTCCTGCAGATCACCATCATAGTTTATTTATTAGAAATATATATCATATGTATATGTATACAAAAATTCATTTTAAAAGCGTATAATGACTTGAAAATTGGACAGACAAGACATACTTGTCGAGCTCTGACACCAAGATGAGATAAGTGGGGAAGCTCTTGCAGAAGTATGACTCCCACAATGTTACTCCCAGCAGCTGTAACCTGCCAGATATATGAACTGTCAGAAAAGAATGGTAATTTGATTGTGTTACATTGCTACTGTCAGGACTAAAAATATAAGAATAAGCGAAATGGAAAACCTCTTCATCTCCATCTGCTCTGTTGACCATGAGAACGATTGGTCCTTCCACAGTAGATGGTATTGACCCAGGGACAATCCTCTCAACCTGAGGTTATAGTCATATGGGTAACTGCGAACTAAATAATTGCGACAATGCAATCATTACTAGGTACTTATTGTTTTTCTGTATGCATAAACACATCATATGTACATTTTATCTAGTTCATATGACTTTAAAAGTTCTTTCACCTAATTTAATACCTAAGAATATTCTAAGTTTCCAAATAAATCTATTTATGTCTATCACTTTTATTATTCCTTTTTTCTTTTTCAAAATATGTCGATATTTGATCTCTTAATATGTACTTTTCGAACTTTGACATGATGTTCAACTTCAACATTCCAATCCTTGTTTTGTACTAAGCCCTTATAAATAAGTTTAAATTCCAAGAAGACATATAAGCTGAATCTTAAACCTTTTATTTTAGGGATGTATTCAGCTAGAAAGATATTTTTGGATAGAAAAACACGAACTTTAAATATTATATATATAACTAATGGGACATTCTCCAATAAGTATTTAAGTTAAGGATTTGTTACATACTTCTAATCTCTACCAACACATTTAATGAATGCAATCCAATACTTATTGGAGAATCTCCCTATAACTAACTAAAAAGATGATACTCGATGTTGATGCTATTTCGCACTTAAGGCGATCAATCATGGAGGTTACCTGAACTAATGTTCCCAGAGCAGCTCCCGGCACAATAACATCCCAACCTTGAGAACCAATGATAGTTCTAACAGCTTTTAAAAGAAGGGTGCAGAGTTTTGAAACCTGGAATATTACACTGGACATGGCATTTGTAGGTAGAAAGTCAGACAATAATAGTTCCCATATGCACCATTATATACATGCCTAAAAAATTATGTTAAATGAACAAAGATATATTTAACAGATAAACATACCCAGCGCGAATCTCAGCTTCAGCATATGTCCTTACACTGTTCTCAGGGATTCCAAAAGCTTTTCCTAATATCTGCAAGAATTGTTGTAATTCCAGTTGAAATTTGTACTAGACTTTTAGCAATTTTCTTATGCTGATGAATTAAGTCGACTGGTAGAAATAATATCGAACAGATAAGAGAGAATGAAAAGGCTCAAAGAAGATTTATCAAAGAAATACACATCATTGGACCACAAAATAAATGTAGTATATACGCCCAGAACATTTGGCATGTATTTTCAAGAAATGCTTCAAATCAAAAAATATTGTGGTTCAATTGTTTATAAACAAGGATTTGATGCGTTAATCATCATCCAAAGAGATTCCATACAAGCTTT
Source organism: Prunus persica (assembly GCF_000346465.2). Taxonomy (NCBI): domain Eukaryota; kingdom Viridiplantae; phylum Streptophyta; class Magnoliopsida; order Rosales; family Rosaceae; genus Prunus; species Prunus persica. Next base: position 14,747,948 of record NC_034009.1, read on the forward strand.
GTTGTACAGGACGCCATATTTGGCCTCATCAACCAAATTTTATTTTTCTTACAAGATACCTGGACGTTTTGGGGAAATATTTGAAGAAGTGCTTCAGAATATTCTTCAGTTAGCCTCCTTGCTCTATCAAGAGTAGCTTTATGCCTCAGTCCCCAGATTATTTTGCCATCTTCACTTCCTTCATGAACAGAACAGGAGGAAAATTGAAACAAAAGGTTGGGCTGTTTAAACACTATCAAAAGTATGCCAGCTATATGTTGCAAGAGTTAATGCACGACAAAATGATAAGAAAGTTACCTTCCCTTTCAGAAAGACCTCTTGCTTTCCATGCAAGGAGTTCATTTTCAATAGCAGCACATTCTTCAGGCTTCCAACCAGATAACCTTAGCTGATGAATACCGACAATAAGTGCACCAAGTGGATCATTCCAAGGGCTTACATCCTTTGATTTCACGTTTTCTGCCAGCCAATGAGCCCCTCCCAAAGCATCAAGCTCATTAAGGAATCTAACCAAATCAATGATTGTCAATAACGTAATTAACACCCAGAGCATTTTTCTGTAAACTAGACTAATTGACTAGAACATATTTCACGTTTTATTGTGATCCTGAAACAGTTATGGTTTTCTGAAACACAAGTTTATGATAGTACTATAGCTAAATGCTAACTCATACTGATGGAGGTTGGATCAGTCTTCCATTGACAAGTGTCAAATATGCCAATGATTCATGAAAAGAAGAATGTCTAGGTTTTCGGGAAATTACATAAGAAGTTTTGATTCGAGCAGTGTTTCCCCTAAAGTAAGATAAAATTTTGAATTTCTCATATTGCCACAGGAACGTGTCACCACTCAAAGCTAAAGTAACATACTAATGAATAAATTTAAAACAAAATGAGACAATTAACAAAACACAGGACATTCTTCTTTGCAATATTAACAGTGACTAATGCAAAGACAGGCATCCTTATCTCTGAGCAAACAACGTACCCACCATTACTCAATAACTTATGATAAGTTCCTGTGAGCACAAAGGTATTATAATAACCAAAGAAACCAAATTGTAACAAAGAATTTTCCTGCACAGTTTCTGTGCGTATGATGAACTCAAGTTATGTGAGTCAGGTTCGACCAACAGGAAGCAACTCTATGGCCACTTACTGGTGGTTCCACTGTAGAGAAGAACCAGTTCTGAAGGTACTGAGTCTTCAATTCTCAATGTGGTGAAATTTGTGGAGATAATGAATTAATATTTATTTTAAAATTATTAAATATTTTTCCTATATATCATTTCAGCCTTGAATATCACATGCAAGTCACACAGTTGGTAGCATTTGACAGGTTGTGATGAAGGGGCTATAAGCCATTTTCCATTTTCAAGGGGCGCATTGCTCAAATAGAAACTTCGAACACTACTTAGACATAGGGGTGCAAGTCCAGGAGGGATTAAATTTCCCTAGTATTTATCATGTGAAATGAAAGAAACTTAAATAATACTAATCAAGAATCTGGTTTTAGAGCAAGGTTCCTACCTGCTTAAAAGAATAAATGAATAGTCCTCAAGTCCAATCTCGCAAAGACGCCACTGTATTTGTTCACAGAGAGATGAAGAAAGAAACAGATAAACATTGGGAGCAAAATCATGAAATTCTTAACTAGTTAATTGTTTCAATCGAAGCTTTTGCTAAATAATTACGAAAAATGATCTCACCTTTTGACGCATAGCCACCGCTGTATCAGGAGCATCATTTCTAAGGCCACTTTCAAGACCCTTGGCAATTATTTCTCTCAGGTCACTCAAAGATTTCATGGTCTTGAATAACAGATCTGTGCCATTCTTTCCCAAGCCTTTGTTTGATACTTCTAAAGTATCCAAACTCTGGAATTTTTTTATTGAAAATAAATATTGTTCATAAGATTATGCCATCATAAATCAAACACCACTGACAAAATTAAACTCAAAAAGGAAATACTAACAGAAATTAAAAATCCATAGTAAACAGCACCCATACTTATAAATCATGACTTAGTTGATTTGATGAAAAAAAACTGTCATATCCTTCTTTTCAAGGGGTAAAGGGAGGATAACTTTTTGCTTAAGCAGTTAGATTATGTTACACTTCAGGAGTGCAGTAAACAAGATAATACCTAATCCAACTACAAAATAACTCAAAAATATGTAAATGACTTAGATGTATATGCTCCTTAAGAAGCTGAAATTCTTAACACAAAAAAGGCCTCGATCCAACTTCAAGCTCAGAACTGATAAGTAGGGTGCCAAATTGACAACAGCCTCAGTTGTCACCATCTTAGATTTTATAGGGGCACATTGTGAGAGGGCCCAACCGAAAGATGATGACAAACCGATGAGGATTAGTATGCCAGCTAGACTTAAGAAAAAGGCAAGTACGAGAAGAGAAAGTGTATGGGATGAAAATGGGTGGGTTGGATAATGTATATTAGTAACCTTAGATTGTAAACTAAGTATTAGTTGGCCCACATGACGATTGAAAAAACAACTCTAGGCGTCATGTAAATTGAATGCTATCTCTAGGTGTCACGTAAAATTGAACCACTGTCCAGTTTGTTTTATGAACCCCACACAACAACAATAACAAAATTTAGGTGTGCAAGTTTTATGCTTAATAATTGTAGGCATAAAATTTTGTATCAGCATGACCACATAACAAAAAATAAAATAAAACTAAACAAATAAGCAATAGAATATTGGCCGAAATTGAACTTCACATAATTCATATCAGAAGGATCTTCATATGCCTGCTTCAAAACATAAAATCACTCCAATACATGAAATTGAAGCAAATTAAATATGAAGGTCTACCTTTTTGCACTCCAAAAACAATGCAAGAGCTGACTGGCCTTTATCATCGATAGAGTCTTTGATGGATTCAAGTTGTTCAGCGAGGCTAGCACATAGTCAAAACCAAATATCACATCAGCAGCACTCAAAATTCCAATTATAAATCAAAGCATATTAATAAACAAGCAAATTTAATAGAAGATCAATCACTCCAAGACAACCATTTCAAACATGAAGCTGAGAGTGGGGAGTAGCTTTGGTCACTCCGAGTTTAACCCAATTATCCTCATATACAAGTTAATCAAGTTTATTTTGAACTTTAGGGAACTATTTTGGTTAGTACATAAGTAAAAATAATTTCTAAAAGCATTGTTAAACTACAAGATATATTAATAGTTTTTTGCACATTGTTTTAAATTGAACTCCTAAATCTGGTTGAAAAAAGTTTTTGTTAAAGTTTTTTTTCTGATATAAGCTGGTTGAAAAAAATATATGGAAGTGACAAAAGCAACCAAGTATGAATCATAGACAACAGAGTGGATAAGATATATAAATTTCCTAATCGACTCATCTTCGAACATCTATTAAGAGCCTAGTTACCTCCTAAATTTCCCCACATAAGGAAAAAGAGGTTGGAATTCAAATTCTTACCAGGGTCCTTAAACCATTATATTCCACATGTTCAAGAAAGGTCAAACATGCTTTCTCTCACAGATTTTCTACCTTTTATCCCTGTGGATAAAGCAGATCTCCCAATATCATGCCTATGAGGGGTAAGGCTCTACACACTTCTCCTCTGCCTTACTTTTTGATAATTTAGTTGTAGTAGAGTAGGAATTCCGCATCCATAGTAGCATATACTTTTATGTGAATTTTGAAAATGGAAACAAGAACCCTATAAGTAAATAGAAGTTCAAGTTTTAAGAGGTTCAGCCACACTGCATGGATATTATTTTCTCAACATCTTGTAGAGAAGTTTATGTTGATGTAGAATATCATTTAAACTAAGTTCCATAATATTTTTCTGAAATATTATTTTATTCATCAGAAAAAGATATGTTACTGGATGCAAAATTTATTTCATGTCAGAACCTTCCAGCATTGAAGAAGTCTTTGAGTTCATGATGGAATATCTTGAACTGCTCCACAAATGCTTCATTATACTCTCCAGGGTTCTTTGTTATTCTTGCAAGCATTGCTTCTGTAGCAACTAGATCTTCAGGGCCGGCATTGCGGTGAAGCTTGTTTTGTATAGTATGCTTAATTTCTTGCTGAAGTTTATAAAATTGTTCAATATCAAAACAACATTAATTGTAATAGAAATATATGCACCAATCGACAGAAAAGTGTAACCTTGAGGTCATGAGGGATATCATTCCGATGAGCAATGTCTCTTATTCGTGTTAGGGGAACAGATGCAGTAAACTCTGCCTTGAAAGATGGCAGACATGGATGAATTTTGCGGACAACCAGTACTTCCTGGACATTAGAAATAAAATATTCAACTGAGAACCAGTAACCAAAATAAGAAGTTACAAAGCAAAAGGACAAGGTGCAGATATGAGTATGCAAAGATATGTGAACTCCTAGTGATTCTGTCTCTGCATCATTATTTATCAACAAAACATTGTGCTTTGAAGGAGAAATGCAAAGTTTTGTTTGTATTATAGTGTGATGGAAATATCTGGTTTCTTTGGCTGGAAAGAGTTAGTAGGATTTGTTAGGGAAAAGATGGGGAGGAAGTGAATTTCTAGTGGGATAGACTTTAGACTTTGGGCGCTGCTGTGGGATTCAAATTTAAAAATACTCCATTGCCTTTTCTTGAGTGGTTTTGGGGAGCAGCTGTATCTTAAGTCATTTCTGAAATCTTAATGGTCATCCCTGTTGGTTGTATAAGATTTGATTGTATCTTCTTGGTGGACTGCTGTTCACTGTTGTTCAGTTTACACCTATAAAATCCTTTTTCCATGCTTAAAAAGATAAAGAAATGTAAATTTCTATTGCACTTGATCATTTCTGCATCATATATTCTTCCAATTTCTAAATTTTAATGCTAGGTACAATTTTTCAATGGACATCTAAATGTTAATATTTTTTTGTCCTAGAACCAATCAAGTCCTAGCACTAATGTATTCTACTATCACTATTTACAAGTTTGAGTAACCAGAGAAACTATAGGACTATCTATTGCACTAGACACGTTCTTTTCTCTCTACACAAAACTTAACTGTTTTTCTGGTTCCCAGAATCAGACATATAAAACAAAGATTCACTAAGCTACCAAAGGAACTAACATGATAGAGTTAAATTGTTTGGGAAATTTCCTAGAAATTAAATTCTGGAAGTGAAAGGCTCCCAACGTCATGAATAAGAACTAATCTTATCCACTATTCAAGTTAGGGTCCATTTGGCATAGCCCTGATGAGATTATCTTTTACATAGAAGTCTATTTCAACAAAAAAACATATATAACTCATTTCACAATTGTCATTACTAAAAAATTTTTAAAAAAAACCACCAAAATCAATGGTTGGTCCAAATCCATGTCAAACATGACGAAAGACCACCTGGGGTGAAGTATCTTTCCTACAGGAAATTCTTTCCAGTTCTCGAAATATAACCCTGGAAATCTCTGCATGCCGGTTTGGTCGATGATGACCTCCATCTTCAAAGCAAGGAATCTGGCCTGTGTTTATCCACTGCATTACCAAGAAAATCTAAGTATTGCCAGCAAAAGCCAAAATAAGAATGAAAGTCGAAAATAAAAGAACGAGAAAAACCTTCAAATAAATGGCAGAATTTATGAGGGCATCCAACCGGTCCTCACTTTGTGAACTTCCAACAAGTAGATCGCGTACAACTTCAAGCTTCAACATTAAAAGGTGTACAATTAAAGCAACGAAAAAAAATGGATTTTGAAATTAAGAAAACTGACAAAATAAAACATTTCAACCATATAAAATGAAATTTGGATTTAATTAATCTATGAACTGGAGCAACAACTTATAATATAACCACCTTTTATCTTTGTTGACAAGGTCTCCTACATATAAGGACTATAAATTACATAATTAGATGCTGACTACTAGCTTTAGTATACCTAAATCGTTAAAGTATTATCATATTATTGTAATTTGATATCAATTGTAACAGCCAATGGCCACAATCAATTAGATGAACACAGAAAAGTTCTGGTGGTTTATGATCGGAAGAAATTTCAACAGATTAACATTTAAAGAAAGAAAAAAATTCACCAAAACTTGAGCCACATAACATGAAGAACAATATATGAGCACTAATCATGTTTGAATTCAAACAGGGAGTTATGCCTTTGGGTTGTTTTATATGAAATCTGTCATGACGGTATCTTTATTATTGTTTTTTTCATTTTGGACTGCTGAGGGGATCTTGCCAAACTTTGAATTCAAACATCAAAGCTTCTTGAACAATGTGTAAAACTTTAAAACACACAACAAGAGATAAATAAATATTCAGAAAGCAATTGTTAATGTAAATGGTATCTCAGGAAAGCTGAGACAACATTCAATTCCATATTTACTGAATAAATCTCATAGATTTTGAAAATTCAGATAAAAGTCAATCAATCGAGGTACCTTTCTCCACCAATTCCTTGCATTTCGATCACCTTCAACTAACTTCAGAGCCAAACCTTGAAGACCTGAAGTGTCCAATATTCTTCCTGCTTCACGGTTTCCATGTTCATTCGACCGCATAAATGAGATAGCATTCCCCTTCCACTGACCAACAAAAGGACTAGTCCCCACCTCTGGAGTACTAACAGTATCAACAATTGTAGACCCATTATTTCCTACATCCTCCTCTTTCTCCAAAGGCAGCAAATCCACAGCCTCCCCTGTTGCATTCCAATGACTAACAATCCCAAAATTTCCTCCTTTGGGAAGTTTCAAGACACGGTTATCACCACCCTCCCAAAGCACAGTCTTGTCCGCCCTTACAGTCAAAAACTTATACTCAACAGACTCACCCCCTTTGAACTCCAAGCTGCATACCCATCCGCTCTCGGTCCAATTCATAGGCACCTTCTTCTTCCATGATCCCAATTCCTTTATCGATCCCAAAATCACAACACTCTCACCAAATTCAACTTGGTGATCCAATCGAACATTAAGCCGAACCTTCTCATTCCCAGACTTGGACTTGGACTTCATCTTGCTTTCCTTTTCCTCTTCTCTGCCAACAGAAAAAAGTAATAAGAATGACTTTATTATAACTTGTCCTATTCCAATCCCCAGAAAACTAGACTTCAATGCATGTTTGGTCGTCTCTTTGGAGTAACATTGTTGCAATTTTCAAATGATCAAACATATTTTATGCAGCACATAAAGAACATAAGTTGAACCGTTTTCACTAATTGCACAACTTGAAATTAATCCCTAAAGTTGAATTTGTAGACCAAAGTTATTCTCAGACAACGTAAAGTTCGTGCATTCAAGTTACTTCCGGGAAGTTGGTCGATGAATTTCTAACCTTAAATGTCATCTAAAACACAGCAGAACAAATCTATTGCACAAGACATTTAGCAAAATAAATAACTCGTCCAAAAAAGGTTAAGACTTTAGTGTGCCTAAGAAAATAAATATCATATTCTACTTGTGCAGTAAGATGGATACCCAATTTCCGTTTGGTAAATGAGAAAATGCAAAAAACAAAAAATGAGGAACTAGAGCGAAAAATACAGAGGGAATTAAGAAAATTAGACAAAAGCGTATTACATGGATTGAGCTGAGGAAACACCAGCACTACAAACGATCAGACGAGCGTTGGATTGGTGGCAGAGAGGACGAAAATTCCTCTTATGGCCGAAGAAGGGTGGCACCGCAAGGCTTCCAAGGCATTGATGCTGATGGTGGAGGAATCGGAATTGCTTGTGGCGACGGAGTTGGGAGGAAGCGGAGGTGTGCAGCGAATGCAAGCAATCCATTCGACCAAATGCCAAAGAATTCAGAAGCAAAGACTAGAGAAAAGAGAGAGTGTGTGTGTGAGTGACAGAGAGAGTGAGTGAGGTCTGGGTTTGGAAACAGAGATCAGTCCATCATGATGATGATGAGGAGGAAGATTGGAGAAGTGAGAGGTACTTGTCTTTTTTTAAGAGGTACTTGTCTTTTTTAAATTTGATTAGGCCACTTGTCAGTAAGCGAATCGCAATCCCTAAAATAGATCTAATTTTGTCCGGGTCCTCCACGCAAAAAAGCTCACCAAAATTTAATGGTTGTGTTCCTTTCCGCTGAAAACCACGAAATAATTATTCAGAAAAGAAAAAATCTTCTTTTTTATATATTTGTTTGACTTTAACTCTTTTTTATATAGTAGTTGGTGTCTAATCATCCACACAAATGAGATTTTGTGAACAAAAAAGAAAAAAAGAAAATTGAGATTCCCGTTTAGTAAGAAACTTAAAAAATTTTGATTTAAAAAAAAAAAAAGTAGTTTTAAAAATTAATTTTATAACATTCAAAACTCATTTGGTATCCTATTCAAATAGGGAATTAAAAAAAACTTTGAATTTTCTTAAAAATAAGGAGTTCTAAAATTCATGTTTTAATATTCAAACACTTGTTTGGTATGCAACTTGAAATAGTTTCTAAAAAAAATTATAAAAAAAACATATTCTTTTTGTTTTTAAGTATTTGAGTTTTAGTGTTTTGAGTTATTTTTTAGTTTCGGTTTTCAAAACTAGGACTACTAAACACATTTTTTTTTATAGACTCAAATTCTGTTTTTAAACTTAAAAAGTTGGAATCAAATAAAATACCAAACATGTCCGCATATTTTTTGTAGAGCATCCTTCAAGGATAAGGTGTAATTTGGAGTTGTGATTCGACTATTTTTGTGGCATTTTGCCTAATCATTTTAGCAAAAAAAATTCTCCCTCCAAGTCATGAGGCAAGGTCATTTTAGTAACCATTGTAAAGCTGTGTGAACCTTAATTTATTTAAATGGTAGAAACTATAAACATGTAGAATTATTAAATGAATTTTTTATTACAAAAATTGTGTGAGGCCTAATTTAGTAATAATTAAAAAAAAAATTGTGTGATGGCTAATTTACTTCATGTTTCTCAACAAAGTATAGTTCTCTAGTGTGATGTATGGGCAAGGTATAGGTGCCTGATGTGAGGAATGAGGCAAGTATAGTATGATGTGGCAATGCAAATAAGTATAGTTGTCACATTAATGTTGATGTGTTCATTTTTATATATGAAGGATGTGAATATTAAAAGACAATATATTGACGTAGTATCAATATGGGGTCAATATCATCATTGTGGGTAAGATGTCAATAACAAAAGATATCGACATGTTATCGATACATTATCGATGCAATTCTCGTGTTTTAAATATCTTTGTGTGTGTACATATATGTATGTATGAGAAGTTTTAAGTGAGGATATCATATATCCTTAGATGATTATTAGTAGTACTCCAATATATTTATCATGCACTTGTCTCCCTATTTCTTTCATTAGTAAGGTGTTCAAAATGACTAATTTAGAGTGATAATAATAACTCTCTATATTTACACAAGAATAGGGTTTGTCATTGGGCTAAGCCAGGCTAGCTTGTCCTGAAAGTTTTGGGCTTGGGACGGTCCTATTGGGCTTTTTGGTTTTCTAGGCCGGGTGAGGCTTGATAGGTTCATTATTTCTTATATTTTTATACCCTATATACTTAGTTTTTAAAGAGAAATTTGATTAAAAAGAGGCTTGTTGCTTTATTTTCCTTATTTGCAGCATTCCTGCGCATTTATAAAGTTTTTTATATGGAAATTGACATTTTAGAGGAATTTTAGTAGCTAAGACATCGAAGATATCATTATGTTAACTTTTTATGAAGTGAACTATTCTAGAATTTCCAGTCAAAACAACTTAAGTTGAAATTTTGCCAGAATTGTGCTACTATGGGAGATTGAAGATTTGAAGACTTTTCCGATTTTTCCAATTGACGTGTGATATATGGAAAGCTAATAGATAGGGCTACAATTCCCATATATTCACACATTTTTTCAGAAGGTGGACGCACCCTAAAACGGGCATGGAAGATGGCTGACGTGTTTCACAGTCAAAGAAGGATTGCTCTCCTAGTTAGTTTCCTTAATTGTTTAGGGTTTTATTTTGTGTTGGGAGAGTTTTCCCAAACCTTTTTAGAGTAGGTTTTAGTTATTTTGCACCATATTTGGTCACCCTGAGTTCTTTCTACCAACCCCTTTTTACACAATTTACACTCAACAGAAGACTTGGAGCTTAGGCGTATGCCTTACCATTGTTTTCCATGTTCTATCTTTTGTCATGATTTTTCTTGTGATTTTTATTATGACTGTGTAACTAAATTTCTTCCTAAGGTTTATGATGAAGCATGACATGATTATTTCCGAAGTACTTTGTTGACTTCTATTCAATTGTATGTCTTGTTAAATTCTTAATATTTGTGTGAAATCCATTGTAGGTTTGAATTTCTATTAATTGAACACCACTATAAACTTTGCATCTAGATACTTGGATAAACCTAGGAGAGAAATGTACCCACTACTAGCTTTATTTGAACTAGGATTAAGAATAGTAGATAGATAGGAGAGAAACGCCATCCACAAGCCCTACTCGATTGATTGAATTTTAACACCTTGACATGGTAGAATTGAATATAGGGATACACGATTTATGACATTGCCATGCTTAATTCATACCGTAGAAAGAAAAACCTTTAACATTGGCATTCTTGTGGGTTTGACCTCGTGTTTGCCCTTGCTATACTATTATTGATTTTGTGCACTCGCGAGCAATTTAATTTGTTATTTTTGGATATTCTGTTCTAGGTTTTCGAAAGTCTACATCAGGGCCAAGGTTTCAAATGTATGAGCCCAGGCCCGCCCACTAGGTTGGGCCAAACATGGGCCTAGACAGGGCGAGCCTTTTTTTTATTTTTTTATTTTTTCAAACTCTTTCATAATTTTTTGTTACAAATTTTTAGACAACAGTAAAAAAATTAACTTAATTCATAACATGTGTAAAAAAAAAAGAAATTTATTAATTCATGCTATATATTATATTATTTCAATTAACTCTAAAATGATGTTAGGGAGTGCATCACTATATTTATTAAACTTATGGTGGGTCAGGCTGGTCTAAACAGGTTGAGCCTAGATGGGCTCAAACAGAATGTACCCAGGTCAATCCAAGATTTCAAATCCTTGGCCCAAGCCCTACCCAATCTTAGAACAATCCGGGTCGACCAAGCCTATGAGTCGGGATGTCTGATCCCCAGTGTAGCCTTTATTTAATACTTGCCCAACTACTTACTTCTTAACTGCTGGAAGAAGATCTTGAATATTGCGAGGCAAAAATGTCTTGAGCATCGTAACTCAATGTTGGAAAAGGATATTTGGTCATAACGTTCCATTCAAGACGTATGAGCAGTATATTCTTGCTGATTATAACAAACCTTCCATAGATGTTAACATGACTAAAGAATACATACGAGAATTTACAAACTTGAGCATAGAGATGACGACGTCATGACGTATATAGATAAGTTTCGTTTGAAACTTACAAAGTTGCGAGATGGATTTCTCTCAGAACAAGGAAAATACGACATATTTATGTTGGGATTACGTGAGGAAATTCAAAAGTGAGTGAAGGTTCAGTTGTCTCATACCACACTGCGAGTGATGATGTATTATGCATTGGAAAGGGAACGGAAAACTATGAGTTGTGAAGAAGAAAAGAAAGGCTCGAGCACCAACCTCTACAAGGACTAGGAGGTGATATAGGACCCCTTTACCAGGCAACTTTTTGATTTGTTTTTCTTGTTGTAATGCCAACTTAAACCTTTCAGTTTCAAGGAAAAAACTTATTTTTAAGGGGAGGGATATAAGACCCTGAAAATTTGGAGTGTGACATGATAGGTCTTACTTGTCAAGAGAACACATAGCCAACTGGCCGGGCCTAGCTTTGGCCCATTAGGTCTGAGTCAACCTACTTTGGCCCATCGGCTGTGGGCCAAGTATCGATCCCTAGTGTAGCCTTCATTTAATACTTGCTTAGCTGCTCACTTCTTGGCTATTGTATGAAGATCTTGAATATTGTGAGACAAAAACATCTTGAGCACTGCAACTCGATAGATGCCTCTGCCAATAAATATAGAACGTCACCAGCTTAATTTGATGCATGGCTGCTTGACGAAGGCTTTCCATTATTTATGCTTGAAGATGGGTCTTAAATACATGAAAATTTTCTAGCTTCAACCAACTTGGAACAATTCTATGCCGAAGAAGGACATTCAGTCATAATGTTCCATTCAAGATGTATGAGTAGTATACTCTTGTTGACTATGACAAACCTCCCATGTGGTTAATCTGAGTAAAAAATACATACAAGAATTTTACGAACTCAAGCGAAGAGATGATGATGTCGTGATGTATTTTGATAATTGTCATTCGAAACTTACGAATTTGTGGGATGGATTTCTCTCAAAACAAGGGAAAGGCAACAAGTTTATGCTGGGATTATATGAGGAAATTCAAAAGTACCTGAAAGTTGTCTCACACCACACTATGAGAGGTGATGCATTTTTAGTTGGAAAGGGAAAGGAACAACAATATCCTCATGAAGGAGAAAGGAAAGACTTTAGCAAACCCACCTCAACAAGGGCTAGAAGACAATATCATACATTTACTTGTGAACGTCTTAGACATTCTGGGCAACCTTTTTGGTTTGTTCTTGTTTTGTTTGTTTTAACCCAAACTTAACTCTTTTGGTTCGGAAGGACGAAACTTATTTTTAGGGGTAAGGAATGTGAGACCTTGAAAATTTGGAAGTATAACAAGAGCAACCCAAAACAAAACACATAACAGAAACTACGCAACAACTTGACATGAAATGGAAGTATAAATAGTTGAGCAGAAAATAGAAAACATAAACTGCTCAACTATTTATACTTCCATTTCATGTCAAGTTGTTGCGTAGTTTCTGTTATGTTTTTTGTTTCGGGTTGCTCTTGTTATATTTCTATAATTTTTGATGATGTTTTGCCTTTTGGATTGCTCCTTCTAAAGGAGAAAGAGCATCAAATATATCTGTTTGAAAAGAGAAACTGCATTGCAGTTTCTTTTTCCTATTTTCTGCTCAACTATTTATACTTCTTCCTTGTAGTTTATCTCTACTTGTCGTAATAGTATTTTCATCCTTTCTTGTTGCAAATCACAAATGGAACAAGAAATGTCCATACAAAAGAAGGAAGCTCAAAACCAACCAAAGCGAAGAATCAAAACGATGGCTCAGAAGAGTAAACCAAAGCCAAAGCCAAAGCCAAAGCCAAACTATGATCAGAAAGCAAAGCACTCGGACTATGTCCAATTTCGGTGCAACGTCAATACTTTCAACTACATCATTACAGACGTAAAGGACAAGCTCAATGAAAGGCAGAAGAAGCTTCTCAAGAAAACCCCCTTCTGGAACTTGATCGAGCTGTTTTACCACTAGAGAATTGACATGAATAAGTCGGACCTTGACTTAGTACAACTGCTCAATCCAGATACAAAGTCCTTCAAATTTAGAACCAAATCATTCCACATCACAGGCAATGCTGTGACTCAGATTCTAGGACTGCCAAATGAAGGAAAATCTGTCAAATTTGTCAATGATAGGTACACTATTACCTTCAGAACAAGGCACTTTGGAGAAAAGGGAAAACCATCAAAAAACTAGGTAGAAGCAGAATTACAAAAGACAATTGCCTTGGCAAACCAACCGAAGAAAGAAAAGGCCCAAGGCAGAGCAAAAGAAGAAAACGAACAAAGGAAAAGAAAGAAGTTGACTATGACAAGGAGGTGGTTAGCCTAATATTGATTCCGCTGTGCATGACATTCCTTTTTGCCAACTCTTCATCTACTTTGCATTAAACATTATTTGAGCATTGTGTGAATCTAGACACACTTTCAAGCTATTCGTGGGCAAGAGCTGTTTCAGCATACATGAATGAATCCTTGATTGCAAAAGCAAAAGCAAAGAAGGGAGGAGAAGCCTCTATAGGAGTTGTTTCGGGTTGCACTATCGTAATATGGTTAAGTAAACAGTGGCTTATGCAATGCATTTTGAGTTTTAGGCAATGCAATTTCTGTTTTATCATATGCAGTTTCCAACTTAATTTTTGATATATCTTGTTTTTGAACTGTGCAGTTTCTACTGTGTGACCAATCCTTGGCAAGGAGAAAGGAAGTCCTGCCATTCTTAAATGGAGTCTTGTGGAACTCCACACAATATTCAACCAAATAAAGGACTTGAATGACATCGAGGTATGCAATTTATCGCATGTTCTATTTAATGTATCTTGAATGTGAATCCATGCTAAATCATTCTCATTGTACATGGTATTTTCAAAACTCCTAAAAAGCAAAAAACTACCAGGGAAGTGGAAGACATTGTTGAAAAGGTAATTAAATATGTATACAGTGCATTGCAGTTAGTGTTTTCTACATTGCAGTTTGCATTTTATCCAATGCAGTTTCTGAATCATTCAACCTCATTATACAGGGTATTTTGAAAACATATAAAAATAGAAAAACTACCAGAGAAGAGGGAGACCCTCTTGACAAGGTATAAGAATCTCTAAACAGTTAATTATGCATTGCGGTTTTCGTTTCCTATAATGCAATGCAGTTTCTAATTAGTTTCCGTTCAATATGCAGAAAAAAGAAAAAGAAGATGATGAAGGACAACAAGGAGAAGTAGAAGACCAAGGAAAACCTGATGATGCTGATCAAACTCCAGAATTAAAAGAGGCTGGAAAGAAGGAAATGTTTGAGAATGAAGCTGGAAAAGAACATCTTGCAATTCAAGACCTCTTGGTGAAGTCCATGACAGACCAAATCAACTACCGCCAACGTCAAGATCCTAGCTTCGTTTGCCCAGAAGGATTACAACTGTGGAAGGATAAAATAAATGAAGACAGTGAGAAGAAAATGAAGGAATTGTGGGATATATTTATCCAAGCAGAAAAGAGATCAAAGGAGATGGAAGCGGAGTTGGCAACATACGTAGAGAAATTAGATAATGAAGAATGTGTGACTGCCACCATGACAGTGGAATCTACAGTTCAGCTTCATGAAATACAAAATATGAAAAGGAGGATTGCAGAATTGGAAGGCAAGGAAACTCGTATTGACATGGAGAAGATTGCCAAGAAAAAGGAGATTGAAGAAAAGTACAAGGTAGAAATTGAAAGCTTGTTGTCAGACCCAACAATCTTTGAAATGGAGATGGATCTGCCTACAACACAACCAATTGAAAAGAAAGAAGAAGAAGAAAGCAACAAGAAGAGAAAGAAGAAGAAAAGCAACAAGAAGAGAAGCAAGATGCTCCAACACTTGATATTCCTTCAAAACTAATAAGGCTGAAGAACAGAGAAAGAATGCTATGTGTACGAA
Organism: Prunus persica; assembly: GCF_000346465.2. Taxonomy (NCBI): domain Eukaryota; kingdom Viridiplantae; phylum Streptophyta; class Magnoliopsida; order Rosales; family Rosaceae; genus Prunus; species Prunus persica. The sequence goes on from NC_034009.1 coordinate 14,763,226, forward strand.
AAAAATAAGAAACCAAAAAAGTAGGCAAAAAAGGATGATGAAGAACTACCACAATTCAAGCTTATCTCTTCCGAGGAGCAATCAACACAAGAGGATCCTCAAAATCTGAAGGAGGTATGCAATTACTGCAGTTCAAGCTGCTGCTTTTTTCTGTTTTTTGCATTGCAGAAACAAACTGCAATGCAGTTTCCGTTTCCTGCAATGCAGTGTGTTATCTGCTTTACATAAATGGAAACTGCATTGCAGTTTCTGTTTTATCAAATGGAGTTTCTAATTAGTTTCCTTTCAATCTACAGTTAACACAAGAGGCATCTCAGCCCAATGCCACAAATCCAATTCTTGATCCCCCAAAAGGAATGAGCCTTCATGATTCAATACCTGTAGGTCTGTAAGAATCAAATGATGAAGATGAAGGAAAAAAAAGACACAAAAAAAGCCAACAAAGAAAAAACTAGAATGAGGTCAAAATAAGGTTTGGCAGAAAATTCCAAAGGAGGACAAGTACAGAATTCAAGAATACTACTTAAGTACTCAACCTCGGTAATATCTCTATTCCAAAAGAACAATTCTTTCATCTTTTAATTACAATTAAACTAAAACTAATCTTGTGAATTTCACGTATTCGAATCCGCAATGATAACTTTTGGGCAGGACTCCATAATGGGAAAGTGACAAACCATGATGTCAAAGATATTGTATGGGACTTGGAACTGTCACAAAACGTAAGTATAAACTACTAATTCTATAACACACATTGCACTGCAGTTTTTGTTTATGCTACCTATATTACCCATTAATAATTCCATTTTTCTCCAATCAATGTGAAACAGGTTATTGAGGCTTATATCCAAATAGAGGAGGACAAAATAGGGCCCATGCAAACAGATAGTCCACAGTACATGTCCACATGGACTTGGGTAAGAATTATTTTGAAAATTCAAAATTGTCTAAACAAATGCTGTACTGTAGTTTTCGAAAAATATATACTAACAAATTGCCATTCAATGCTTGCAGACTTACATGCAAACCTTTGTAGAGCCAAATTGGCATAGGGCCCTGTATGAACACTTACTTGAAAAACTCAGGAAATGCAATGTGCTTTTCTTCCCGACCATTTCAAGTTCTAAGTTCCACTTTACACTTCTCACATTTCACAAAATTGAACGAAACTGGAGACACTACAATCCACTTAGATCGTTGGGACCTAGAAAAGAAGAAAAGTGCATTGACATTGCTCAAAAGTTTGTAAGTGGAATGAAACCGTCTTAATTTCTCAGCACAAACACAAACAGAAACTGAAATGCATTTTCTGTATTATACGTACAGCCTAATTTCAGACCAAAACTATAATTCCAATGCACTGATTACCATTTATTTTTCTATTTTTTTCTTATTTAAACATGTTAATATTGTTGAAGGGTGGCTAGGATACATTAGACCTCAATCACAAGTATTCTTAGAAACTAGAAAAATACCAACACTTGTGAAGCAAAAGGATGGGCCCCCTACACTTATACAGAAAGATTTGTCCCCAAATGAAGAACTCACTCTCAATTGGATTCTGCAAAATCCATATCAGTTTCCATTTGAGGATGACACAGAATGTGCTCAACAACGTTCATCTTCATAAGAATTGTGTGTACTCAACTATTCATTACAGTTTGAAATTATTCAAAAGCAAAAGCTAATCTCGTATTCATTTGCAAGTTCGATTGCGACATGTTCGTCATGTTCTACATGGATAAAATAGTACAAGGACAGCTCATTCCAAAATGTGTAGACAAGAATTTCATGAATGAATATCGAGCACAATATGTCACAAAACTCCTACACTACAAAAACTGTGTAATTAATAGTCTGTAGTGATTTGCCTTTCGTTAACTCAAGACAATATGTATCTTAATTCTTGTGGATGTTTGTAAATATTTCTAGTTATGGTATATGAGAACATATTTCCTATACATATAAATTGTAATATAATCTTGGAACAGGATGCAACAAAACGAAAAGGAAACAACAAACTGCACTGAATTTTCTGGTCAAATATTGTAACAAATTAAAACTGCAGTGCAGTTTATATAAATAAATAAATAATCTCCTCAAAAAATGTGAAAAGAACCCAAAAGCCAAAGCCATAATCAAAGTACTAAAACTTTGTTCAAAACACATTTCAGTAGGTCAGCAGTTGTAACATTCCAATATACTTGCAAAAATTATTCTAAAATTGAATTATGGAACAAGACACTGCATTGCAATTTCTGGTCAAAATCTGTAACAAACAAACAAAAACTGTTGCTCAAATGTGATGTGAAAAGAAACCAAAAGGTAAAGGCATAATCAAAGTACTAAAACTAATATAAAAACACATTTAACTCCATGAGCAGTTATAACATTCCCATAGACTAGCAAAAAATATTCTGAAATTGAATTATGGAACAAGAAATTGCACTGTTGTGTCTGGTCAAAATCCGCAACAAATAAACAGAAACTGCAGTGCAGTTTCTGCAACAAAATCTGCTCAAATATGAAAACAAGCATTGAATAGCAGTAAAAAACGAATATCGAGTGATGAAACAATTGTATAATTTTCATTAACTTCAAAAAAGAATCAAAATATCCAATTAGAAGTTGTGTAGCCAATTAAAAGCAACTAAAAGTGCAATGCAGTTTTTGCAAAAAGTGCAATGCAAAAACTGACTATACATTCACTAAATCATATGTAACATAAACAATCGTCAACTGAGAAGGAATGTTCATATCACAGCCTTGCAAGTCTTCCTATTGTGCACAGCAACATTGCACCGACTGCATTTCAATGGCCTTTTAAATTCACCAAAATCTTTTATCCTCTTTGTTGGTGGTCTTCCAGCTGGCCTCTTTGTAATTGGCGGAAGCACAACTCCAGCTACAGAATCGTTGCTGCCCAAGCCTTTCCCAATATCTGGAATAGAAAAAATAGGACTCTCATAGGCTTTTCGAAAGAAGTCAGTCCTGTAGTAACACTCCACGTAATCATAAGCTAAATATTTCTTTGCTAGAATTGCAGCCACTGCATGCGTGCAAGGAAAACCGTCAATTTTCCAAAGACGACAAGAACAAGTCCTTTGTCAAGATCAACCATCATAGAATAATCAGCAAATACTTCAAAAATAGTGCAACCAGAAGGACGAACTGCCCAAGTCCTACCGGCCTTCACATTTTCCCATAGTCTAGTTTCCATCTCCGGACACAAAATTGTTGTCCACTTCTCCGCTTCAATTCGTCGTTGAGAATTCATTACTATCAATTTCTGTCGAATCCCTTCTATCAAAGGTAGCACTGGCAAATCTTGAAACACACCAACCCAATTATTAAATGACTCCACTAAACTGTTTGCCATCTCCCCATAACGCATTCCTTTGAAAAATGTGTTGGCATAGTGATCTCTAGACAAATCAGATGTAAATGTCTTCACTTTCGAACTCCCAACAATCACCAACTCCTCCAATGCTACCTTAAACTCTTCCTCCGTAACAGCATATGCGCATCTACTAAATAAATTGATAACACGGTCTTGGAGCAGTTTCCCATAACCTGACTTCGGGTACTTTGATATCAAATTCTGTTTGAGGTGATAGTAATAGTAAGAATGAGGCCATCCAGGAAACACAAACCCCATTGCATTTAACAAACCTTGATTGCGATCCGAGAAAAAGGTCACCACTCTCCCTATCGGTAGCAATATAGAAGCCAAATGTTGAAGAAACCAAGTCCAATCTTCGACTCATCACCGTGAACGTCCAATTTAACTAACTCTTTGCCAAACCATGCGTGGTAGTATGAAATGTCTATACCATAATAATCTTTGAACTCGTGTATAATCTTAAATGGCTTCAGCTATGGTTTTGCATGAATTCTGTCCACAATGAGGGAGGACACCACACGAGACCTCATCATCTTACTCTTTGACTCCCGTATTCGACCCGCACATGTATGCACATTATTTAACGTCCGAATTACAAAATAGCCAGTAGCTTTACAACAAGAAGCATAAACACGCCAGCTACAACCCTCAAATTTCTTATTTGAACAAACAGCAACCACCCGCTTCTTGTCATTGCATTCATAAAAAAAATTAAATCCTACTTCAAGAGCGTACTTGCACAATTTCAACCGGAACTCCTCTGCGCCACCGTCAAAATTTTGCCCTACATGATGTATGTATGTCTCCCACTCATTGGACAACAAAGGCTTAGCACTTGCTCTCTTTGACCTGCCCAAAAATTCATTTATGTCTTCGACAATACTAGAACACGACGACTCGCCCTTTGCACAGTACTATCAACTCCTTATTTACACAAAAATCACCACTATATTCACTGCTCCCGCTTAAATCTTTCACTAAAATATCAACAGTCTTCTCATTTGATATCAACAAAAATGTCCTCATCGAGTCCAAATCGCTATCCGTTTCTAGAAAACAACTCGGATAGCTGGGCAGCGAATACCGTAACGTTAAACAACCCAACTGGAAACCCCTAAACCTTAGACACAAAGTCTTCAAAATATCAACTATGGATGACTTTGATGGAACTGAAAACATAACGGTTTCCGACCTATATGTGCACTTGGCAATGACACACACCTCCATTAGCCTTAAAAATGCAAACAAAACAACAAACAAAAACATAAAACAATTCAAATTAGTAAATAATGTACATAAGCAGTTGTAACATTCCAATAGACTTCCAAATATTAGTCTGAAATCGAATTATGAAACAAGAAACTACACTGCAGTTTCTAGTCAAAAACTGAAATAACAGAGACAACAGTGCACTTTATGAGATAACATACCCTTAAATTTGAATAGAAACCAAAAGAAAGCCATGTTCAAAGTACTAAAACTAATATCAAAACACATCTAACTCCATGAGCAGTTGTAACATTGCCTTTATGAAACCAGAAACTGCAATGCAGTTTCTGCCAACACTCCAACAAACAGATGCAGTTTGTGACAAAAAATCAAAAAAATTCGAATAGAAACCAAAAGGAAACCACGATAAAAGTACTAAAACTAAATTCCAAAAACATACAAGTCGATATAAATGAAAATAGGTTCTAAAGTACTCATACCTCAAAACTTAGGACTGCCAAAATACTCCACAACCAAATAGCACCTTAAAATCAAATCTGATCACGAAACGAAGAAGATAGGGTTTAGCATTGAACGCCACAAGATCGCGCCACAAAATCTGAGCCATAAAACTGAGCTTGAAATACCCAAAACACAGATCCACAACTACATCTTTGAAAACGAAAAAGAAAACAAATGAAAACGAAAGAGAACTCGCGTGTTGTTTAAACATTCAGGTGTAAAAGCGTCATTTAATTTGTAGGTTTATAGATAGGCCAAGCTTTTTAAGAAGAATGGTAGAATTGTCTTATCAGTTTTTATTTTTAAGCTGGCCCAACGAATCTGGGCCTCTCTTTGGCTTAATCTAAAATAGCAATTTTTTCCTAGGTATTAAAACCAAAATCAAAACACCCAATATCTCACATACTAATTAGTAAAGTTAATTATGTCTAATACCTAATTTTTCTTTACTTATTTATGTCTCTCTATATGACCTAATACTTTCTATTTGTTATAACTCGTATTTATTTTACCCTTAATTAATTTCCAATGTTTTTTACGGGAAATAAACTTGTCCAAATGTATGGTACAATTCAAATGTTATAAAAGTTCGTAAATGATTAAACAAATATTTTCTATTTGAACATGGACAACAAGTCCTTATGGACTCTCTTTACTTTGATTAGCCCCTATTGGCATAGTATGATTTCTAAGTTAGTATACGAAGAATTGGGTGATATCAAACTCTATGTCCAAAAGTGGAGCATAATTATCTAATCAAGCTAAAGAAAGACTTCAGGCCAAATTAGATATGAAGGAAAGGTTGAAACGACAAGAAGAGCGCTTAGTGAGGAGACATCATCGGAGGGAGGAAATTCTCGCGAATAAGGCAGTTTACCTGCTTAGTGCTTGCCCTAAGGGGATCCCCCTTTTCGCTATGTAGGTTCAGCTACCCTTTGATGTGGGCCTTCTCATTCCTTCCAAATCTAAGGTTTTGGAGCTTTTCATATGAATCTTTCTATTTCCTCTTAATGCTTCGAGCCACTGTCTCTTGAAGCCTTTGTAGCTGTTCCTGGACTTTGGATAGGTTCGCCAAGTGGATTTTGAAAGAAAGGCTGTTGGCAAAAGCCCAGGTTAGGTGTGAAAGGTATTCGGTTGCCACCAGCTCTTAAGCACACCCATTGGCATTGATGGGATCGAAAGATTTTTGGTTTTGTGGACGTGTCCATAACTTTATCATGGATCTAATTTGGATGAATACACAGGAAGCCTAGAGACCTCATTTGGCATCATGCGGCTTCCTTAGTGCAAGCACTAAGTAAGCAAGCTACCTCTCCCTATGGTCGAGCAAGTAAACTACCTTAATTGCACTAGCGCACTCAGGTGAGCAGCAAGACTTTGGTTAAACCAATAGGGGTCTGGCAGAATGCACCACCAGACACCCAATCCTAGCAGAAGACATGTTAGTAGGGCGAATTGGCTGTCTTTGACGTAGGCGAAGGCCATTGCCTCTGATAAGCCGAGTGTCCTTGTATGACTACTTTGTCTTGCGGTGTAATCCAATAACGAGATCCAAGGGGTGGCTTTGTTGCCTCTATTTTGATCTATTGCCCAAGCAAAATGAAAGAGCAACTGGCCGATCCCGGTGGCAAGCGGTTTCCATAAGGATAATGGTTAGAGTTCCATTTTTTTAGCGAGATCTGTCTTTCCAAGTTTGAATTTTTGTTAATTTCTTCTAGCTTGGAAATCGGGTTGATCCATTGTCGCGATAGATGACAACCGGAAATCCCTGCCTTGATCGTTTTCGAAAAGCACCATCTCCTTTTTGGTTGGTTTAAAGGGTGAGAGGGGGTGTGGAACTACTACTACGATTTTCATTATTCTCATTTCGCTTTCTTCTAAAAAGAGGAACATGGAAAAAAAGGTTAAAACAAAAGTGCAAAGAGGCGATTCATGACTCCAGCATAAAAAACATCACATTAATCGCGGAGCTGTGGATGATTGAGACAGCTCTAAGATCTTGTTCGTAGTTTTCGTTTAGAAAGTTGTACTCATGGGTTTCGCTGAGAAATGTTTGAGAGAAGCATAGTGCACCATTAGTTGAACCACATCTCTTGGATATCTCGGAAAGCCTTTGGGTTGTGGGGGCTATTGTTTCCTTGAGCCCTGGTGCGGAGCTCGGTAGTAGTCTGACTTTAGGAAGAAAACGGTTGGAAAGCACTCAGCTAAAAGCATGACAGCAATCGCAGCCCGCAACGGAAAGAAAAGTAGTCCTTACTGCCGCATCAAGCTAGGCCTGAAACCCCCCCAAAAGAGAAAAGGAAAGAACTGTTAACAGCAGGAAGAGCAGTCCGTACCGCAAGCAGTACCATAAACGGTACCGCAAGCCGTACATTCAGCAATTATTATACACAAAAAACTGATAACGCAAGAGGCGATTGCTTAATTATGACGAATATAGTCCCTAAAGACGAGACGGAGTCCCCAAAGACAACTTTCTTTATAGAAGATGCCAGCGTTATAGAAGATGCTACTAGCGCATTGTACTGGCCGTAGGGGACTCAAACCCTCGTTGATTGAGAGGAATAAGCTCCTCTCCTCACTCGTCAACTGTTATCATGACCTCTCAATTCTCCTTGGATTGGAGGATCACCTTTGACCTGCTCGACATGCTCTTGAATTGGAGAAAAATTCTCCAGCCATACCTTCTGTGGTCGTTATGCGTGGTCATACCCTTTAGTCTTTCAATGTTCATCTTCCCGCGTGAGGGTGATCAGCCCTCTCGTTCACGAAGCCAACCGAGTTGCTCATGGGAAGGAGCATGTGGGGGAGAAAGACCTTTATTCGTCTCTTCGAACAGAGCCCGGGTTGAATCCGCCTCCAGGTTTACTTTTTTTTAACTATGTATGACCTTCTCATCAATAAACGTTTCCCGAATAACCTTTCATTTAATGAAAAACTTGCGCTTGTTAGCAGCTGAATCACTCTCTCCTCTCGTAGCGGGCCTCTTTTCTTTCCCCCGCTGGCATGAAGAAAGGGCCCATTTCACTAGCTATTCTTCTTGCGAGAATAAATAGAGGGGTGCGCTTTCCCTTTGAATGAGTAGATCTTCCCGCCCCCGTGCCTCCTTTTACTCAATGCTCTTGAGGTTCGAATAGAAGACTGAGTGGACAGGGGGCAGGGAAGTTAAGTTGCAGAAATGGTAGTCGTGGACTGGTACCGGGTACTGCCTACTTTGGTTACTCCTTATTGTAATCCCTCACTCTGGGCTAAGAAAGTCTCTTAAGTGCTAGCATAGCGGGAGAGCAAATAACAATTAACCTTATCTGAAGTATTAGTTCCCTCCTACTTACAGCTCTCTATGCGAGGAAAAGGGTATAGGAGGATTGACGCATTTGAGCATGCAGGGAATACACTTAGTGCTTGGAATATGAATGCTATGAGGCTTGGGTGAGAGAACAGGTCCAGGAGGCCTAGATATTGTGTCATTTGAAAGCAGTGCTAAAAGATCAATAAGAGCTGTAAACAAGTGAGATAGGCACGAAGGGGGCATTCTGGGATGTCTTTCATCAGCCTACACCTTTAATAGTCAGTGGGACAGATGCCGACATAAAGAATATTCCAGATTCAAGATAGGGTACAACCGATGACCAGGCAGGGCGGGATGAAGCAAGTAGCAAGGGATTGGCTTGGCTGAATAGAACAGATGCGACCGGTAATGAGATATTGAATGGAAAGAATGAAAGCGACGCACGTACTGGATTAAGGGTGTGCCAACTACTCTACTTCCCTATTTCTTGCCTTTTCACCTCCCCTAATTGGTGCACTCTTTCCCCCAATTCCCCGATAGAGAAGAAATAGATAAGCAATGACTGGACTAGACCAATGAAAGCGGACCAAGGTTTTTATGCGTTAGCCAAGCGTGCCCATTACAATGCCTCTATTACAGAAGAGAAAGGGACGCGGCCTATTGACCAGCCGAAGAGCATCCTTATAAAAGAATGAATGGGAAGCAGGTATTATTTTTGCTTAGCGCTTGTGCAAAGGAACGGTCTATATTGCTAGAGTTATCTTTACTTCATTCCCCGTGTACTCCTCTATTCTTATATTTGAATTCCGTCTCTAAGATCTTTTAGTGCCTGCCGAGACTTATTTCCTCTTGACTATAGTTGAATGGAAGTTTCAATTTCTAAGTCTAAAAAAATTTCTTTTATGGAGTCCTCATAGTGCATGCATTCCCCTAGATAGTCTGTAGAATAATTTCTCACTGAGAATTCCAGATTGAATATCTCTTGATCCCATATACGATCAAGTTCTACATCTTAGCGCTGAAGTAATGGATAGAAATTGAGCATCACTTCGTGAGTCGGGAATGGCATCATTTATTAAAAAGTGCTAGCGTTGATAAGAGATGAGCTAAAGAGGTGGCCAGGCAATTGACCAGACCCTATCATATACAGACAGCAAGCAAAAGCTGTGCCGGCTTATCTGGAAATTTCATTATTGTAGAAAAAAATGCTACTTCCTCTTTGCTAAGCACATGAATGCTTGATCGAGAAAAGCAAGCAAAGAAGCAGCAGGACGCGGAATATGAAGGGGCTAGGGGTAGAGCCAATAACTAATTGAAGAGTTACAGACTACAGTATAAAGCCCTCAATCATGCTTTTGCCAGTGACATAGATTGTATATACTCTCGCCGATTAAGACAAATTCTACGCTCCATGAAAAAACATAAGGAGTCCTTCCTCCTGGACTTAAGAAAGGCAAAACAAAAAAGTGCCCCTATGACTCTGGTTCTAGTGAAAGCGATGGAAGTATAGCTGTGCTCCAGTTTTTCGGGTAAAGGTTATAAGGTGAAGAGCCCAACCCAGTCAAGGTGACCTTATTAAAAGAGAACATTAGGGACATAAAAGCCCCATGGTAATCTCGTCCTTAGTTGCCGAATCTAATAGAGGTTTCAATCCTACGGATCAACCGTAATTTGAAGGTAAAACAAGGGAAATGATGGATGGGAACTCCTACTCTGACTATTGTTGCGGGATTTTCAGCCATCTAACCCTTTTCTTTCTTGAAGAATGAGTGGATGTTTTGAACGAGTGTTGAGCGAGTGAAGTGCCCCATAAGCTATAAGGGTGAGCTATATGTTTAAATTCTGTGAGCAGCGATTGAACTAAATGTTTCAAGTGCATCCAACAGGAATCGAACCTATGAATTTTCGCCCCTTTATTAGGCTGGGCACTTTAACCATTCAGCCATGGATGTACAAAGACTCGATGGGTAAACTAGGTTTTGGTATTCCTTCTCGAGCTTTTATTTCTTCCGTTAAAGGAGATTTGAGAAAATATGGAATAGGACGACATGTTTCCAGAACAAACAAGATACGGGTTGAGAAGGGGGAGTTAGCAAAGTTAGACAAGATTGGAATGGGCATAGGAACATGTATTGATGTACCAGATCGGCTAATGCTCCCAGGTTGATGCGATGTATTCCACCAGTTGACTGAAGACTTGATTATTGGTATATCGATCGGTCCAGCACGGATTGAAATAGAACCCGGTTCGACAGGAAGCTTTTGAAAATGCAGTGCACCCAGGTAAATAAGGAACGAGATGAATACAGAGGTTAAACGAGTATCCCATACCCAAAAGGTGCCCCTCGAAACCCCAAATAACTAAGGTTAACAACGTAAAAAAAGCACCAATTTCTGTACCAGTTCCGGAAGAGCGAAGAAATAAGGGGTGTTTTGTTAATAGGAAAAGGAAAGTGTTTATAGCCGTAGCGATATAAACAAGAATACTCATATGAGCCGCAGGAACATGTACATATGGAATACGAGAATTTCCAGCTTGTTGAAGATCTAGTGGTGCTACCCAAAGACTTAAATGAATAACCATCGTTGTTAAGAACACCTGAGAACCAATGATAATTTACGTGTATCTTCTGGTCTTTGACATCAAAAAATAAGGTTGTAATAACGAAACGGACATGTGATAATTTGGTCCTAGCTAGTGGAACAAGAAAGACATAGATCTATATTTAATATGCAATCAAAGGATTTCTCCTGCTTTGTTTTCGCTTCGCTCGTGCATGGCACTCCTTGCTCGCAGAGCGGCATACCGAAAAAAAAAGGTTTTGGAAGAAACAAAGCAGAGATTCTGGGGGAAATGTCACACGTCGACCCAGAAGGGCCGTGGTTGGAACGTGGTGCTCGGGCGCTTGATAACCCCCGAACACCTAAGGGGAGGAGTCCCTCGAGAGGCTTTTCGCGATATTGGATGCACTCTGGGAGGGTGCACGCTAGTCAGAGGCGTTCGCTAAGCTGACCACGAAATTGTAGAATTCTGACTTTTTTCCATTATGCCGCTTCGCGAGCAAGGAGCGAAAGAACCAAGTGGGCTGTGGTGATGTTAGAATTTGCACCTATTTGTATCTATTTAGTGATCAGTCTGCTAGTTTCTTTGATCCCACTCGGTGTTCCTTTTCCATTTGCTTCCAATTGTTCAACCTATCCAGAAAAATTGTCGGCCAATGAATGTGGTTTCGATCCTTTAGGTGATGCCAGAAGTCATTTCGATACACAATTTTATTTATTATCCCTGATCCGAAAGTAACCTTTTCCTTTCCTTGGGCAGTACCTTTCAACAAGATTGATCCGTTTGAATCATGATCCATGATGGCCTTTTTATTGATTTCGACAATTAGATCTCTCTATTTATGGAAAAGGGGTGCTTCAGATCGGGAGTAATCACTAGTGATAGAGCAAAAATAGGGGGGAAGGACAAAGGAAAGAGCGACACCCACATTAAATCAATTGATTCGTCATGGTAGAGAATAAAAATGGTGCACAGACTGTACTCGAGATTTGGATCAATGTCCCAAGAAGCAAGGAGTATGCTCACGTGTTTCAACGAGAACACTGAAAAAACCAAATTCAACTCCATGTAAGATAGCCAAAGTACGTTTGAGCAATCAACATGATATCTTTGCTTACATTCCAGGCGAAGGTCACAATTTGCAGGACATTCTATGGTGTTAATAAGAGGAGGTAGAGTGAAAGATTTGCCATGTGTGAAATCCCATTGTATTCAAGGAGTCAAGGATTTGTTGGGAATTTCGGATCGAAGAAGAGGCAGATCAAAATATGGTGCGGAAAAACCCAAATCAAGATGAATGGAAGATGCCTCTAGAACTAACTTGTTTTTCTAGATCAGTTGAAGTATTCATTGAAAAGTCTCAATTTGAGCAGGATCTATCGAGATGAATGGAAGATGCCCCAATAGCGACCACTTTTAACTCTTTTGTTTCTAAATGATCCCGCTCTTGATTTGGGCGGGATCTATCAGTAGTGGCATTCTTCCTTGCTCGTTCCTAGGAACTCAATAACGTAGCCAGTAAGTCAGCGAGCATTGAGGTAGGCAGACAAATATTATTAACTGCTTTAACTCGGTAAGGCAAGAAGGGTGGATTTCACCAATCATTCCTACTTGATGCTTTGGACGAGTATTTTCAAAACCTTAGTTCACTATCATGAAGGGAACTTCTTAGATCGCCACTTCGAGTCTTGTCTTAAGGTGACAGAAGGCAAAAGAGGGAAAGTCACTCCTTAAATACGAGGAGTTTCAAGAAACCAGCTGATTCGTGTTCTGTTACTAATATGTTGATGACTTCGGCCAGGTCCCCGGTTAAGTTGCTTAGCATAATTGGTAACTACTTGTTGTTGCTGCTATGGCCTTGGAGAGAGATTCCTACTTATACCTGGCAGCTCTACTAGCACTAAATTCCCTTCTTTCCGACCAGGACGTATGTTTCTTTAACTTGTATATCCTCTTACCATGCATAGTTATATGTTCAGGAGTTTCCAGCAGTAACCCCAAAGGGTTGCAGTAACACCAAAGGGTTTCAAATTCCAAACTAATCTCGTCGTTGACTAGCTCATTCGAGCATATCTCGTTTGTGCTCTTTTTCTCACCCTTACCTTTTCATTTCATGCTTCATATCTTACTAAAAGCACTTCCATCAATTTTTCCTTTGCCATGGTAAGGGGGGGACTAGGGTAGCAACTATTCATGTGAATAGTTGTTGCCCTTGCAAAAGGTTGTGGTGTGTCCACCAATTGCCATGGCAACAACTATTCACATGAGATATGAGGAGAGAAATTTGTATAGAGTTTTGATGTGGGAAGTGAAAATTACAACTAAGTATTTATTTTTTAAAAAATATGAATTTTTTTGTATTTTTTATAGATTTTAAAAAAATTTTGTTGTTGCTGACATCAGCAAACTCGGCTGGAACTAGGGTAGATCTTGCCTGAGGGCTAGACTAGTTTTGTGGGCCTCATCTCCTGCTAGGGCTAGCCCTTGTTGCTGAAAACAGTTTTTGGGCCTAAACCCCCCCCAGCCCTTGTTGCTAGAACTGCTCTAATAGCCCTCCTTGTCGTTGAATCTCTTGTAGAAACCACCATTGAATAAAATCAAAGGGTTGGTCTTCTTTAATAGAGGAAAGGTTAAATGCTACCCCCTTCCTCTGACCTTGAATCATTCTTTCAACCTTCGGCCAGGCACCTAACTAACCTAAAAATTCGGAAGCTCCTGAAGATCTGACTGAAATCGGATTTACTTTTTGTGCCAAATTTGTTCAATGCCCTAGGAGTGAAGTTCAAGGGCTTGGCTTTTTGGCTCAGATTCCGTATCGGCTGTTTGTTCATTAAGCCTATTCTCGAGCTTATATCTACTCTCTTTTCTTTTAGAGGCGTACCTCTCCTTGAGATCGAACACTTTACCAAGGATTGAATCCAAAAGCAAGAACTCGGTTGACATCTTGGGTGAGGGTTCATCTTCAAATCTGTCTCCTTGTCATGAACAAACTACTTTGTCTACATTAGAGTGCAAGGTGCGCAGAAGATTCCTTTAGGTAAGCACACTAGAAGGAAAGGACTTGTCTTTTCTGGACTTCCTATGTCTTGCTGCCTCCGCTTGACTCAGGAGGAGAGGAGAGCATTCTTCTACAAAAATCATAAAACGATTATTGCGAATAATGAGACGCTACCCTTGCCTTGAGGAAGATCTGCGAACTGCGATCGAGGGAAGGCTTTTCTTCTTTCCTCGACTTTCCTCACTTTATCACACCCGATGAAACAGAGAGCAAAAGAACCTTGACTTTAGCAAACTAAGAGACAAGCAAGGACGGGAAGCTACTCGCCCTCAGTCAGTAGAACCCTATTGAGGGAAGATGACCCACTTCTCTTACTATATTAGTATTAGTAGGGCACACTACTCTTTCCTTTAGGAACAATAGCCAACTAGTCTCTTACACAAGAATTGGTGGACTCGCACACATAGGTCCCTCTTTCTTTTCTAGTGTACGTACCTCAACTCGAGGTTTATTCTTTATTAATAGGTGGGCGTGAGAGTGCTCGACTGACTTTCTGTCCAAACAAAAAAAAGAAGGCTACGTAGTGCAGCTTAGGGGAAGCCCAGGTCTAGTTTAGGGAGGAGTAGTCACCCAATAGCGGAGGATAGTGGATCGATTAGCCTACGCTACAAGTAGCACGTTGTTCCTACCCCTTAACCTACCTTATCTTAGGGGAGGATAATCTTTAGTAGTTTTCCATTAAGATCTTTATTGCTTTTGCCGCTACTAAGAGAAAGAGACCGTTAAAACTAAAACTAAAGCAGGAGGAAAGAGAAGTCTTCCTTCTTCTAGAGTTGCTTTCAAAGGTTGATCCTTTTACTAAGTAGCTTTCACGCTCCCCAGCCTTCTGACTTGCTCCATTTAATATTTAACAATGAGAATAAGCAGACTAACTTAGACCTTAAGAGGGCAACACCAATACCCACTCGATTGGACAAAACAAGACCTAGGTTGACATCCACAAGGCAATTCAAGTAAACAATAGGGTTGGCTACTCGGGGATAGACTTGGTTCCTCAGTGACTCAGAAATGCACCACCTCTTAGGTCAGCTCATCCAAGCGGAGCTAACCCTTCTCTTAACTGGTATTTCCGCTTTTTTTCTTGCATTCCATAATGGGAAGAACCTCTTCGTCTATTGTCTTCGGGGGATAGCAACAACCTGTAGGCTCGATAGACCTGTTGAATAAAGAGAAAGAGAAGCACGACTCTCTTATACAAGAAGTAGGGAACAAAGTTGCACCCTAGGGCGGACTGACTCAAGGAAAAGAAAGATTGAATCTTGGCAGAGTGACCCACTTTGTACCCATCTCACTTTAGGTTTAGGAATAAATCCCAACTTGGGAGCTAAGCTTGGATCAGAGGTGGGCGGACCTTTCTCTTACTAAATTCTATTTCATATGCATATTTGTGCAGCCACTCTGACTTCTATTGAGAGGTCCCTCGGGGAGAGAGCCATTATTGGGCATATAGAAATACGTACTCTTCTATGCCCCAACTAAATCCTATTTATTGTAACAAAAGGCTGATACTCTAAGAGCAATCATCCTACTAAGACTCTAGCGCTAGCTCATAGGAAAAAGGGAAAAACCACTTCTTCATTGTCTATTGCTCGGGCGATAGAAGCGGGAGACCTTAGCCCTTATTGACTTCAACAAACTAAACCCCTAAGGAAGGAAGGTTAACCAAACCAATCTTTAAAGAAAGAATTCTTGCATGTCGATTTAGCAAACCAATGCTTTAAATCACTCAGCCATACCTCCTAGGATTCGGAAAGCACGGGGAACTTCTCTTTCCATTAAGAAAGAGTTAATCTTTTCATACTTAGCCAGGAATGGCAGAATCGTTTGTTGCCATTCAAGAGGTTAGCCCGGCCCAGTAAGTGAAATCAAAATGAAAAAGGGTAGGAAAGAGCTTGAATGACCGATTTCACAAGAGGTCGAATGTACCCATTATCATGCTTGTCAACGAGATTCCAAGGCGTTTCACCGGAAGAAAGATTCCCCAAAATGCGATTACTATTAGTTTGTCACCAACCTCTTTTCATATAATTGTTTGTTATAGGAATCGGGTGTTCGATCCTTATTAAGACTCCACTATTTCATTAATTCATTCTCGGTGCAAAACCGTCTAGCTAGGGAACTCTTCACCAGTTGCTAATTCGGAGGATTCGTTTGTGACTTCCACCTTTTAGACATCCAAAAAGGGAAAGCAAGGAAGCTTTGCCCTTATTAACACATGGGCGATCACTCAACTCCTACTTTAGATAGGAAGCCCAGCTTAGCCTAGCGCAACTATGGCCTACCTTTTAGTAAGAGATCAACCTGTCGGGCACTTGGATTCCTCCGTCCCACAGGGGAAGACCCAATCCAGAGAGGGAAGAAGATGAAACATAAAAAGCCGAAGGGTCCTAGTGCCAGACGAGCTACTCGAACAACCTCCACGCTTTCCGGTCACCCTTGAAGAGTACATGCCTCCTATTGTGCTTTCCTCCCTACCCTTTTACTTAAGAATCCAAAGGTTACTTCTCTCCTAACTAGTGGGAAAATGACTTACTTGAATGGGGAGCTATCTTATAACACTAACAAGTGGGGACATAGAAGGATAACCTTCTTGAAAAGGACAGAGCCGCTTGGCTGCTACTTACACATTTGGAGTTCCGAACTAAACTACGGAACGGAATTCAAGGGCTGGACTTAGAAGCCCCTTAGATAGCACTTCTTCTATGAATATAAGAGAATTTCTTAATAGTAGAGCTCATCACGACCATCATAACCTAACTCTAGGACTGCTACAGGCACTGATCCTTCTATTTTCTATTCAAAGTTTCATTTCTCCTGTTGAATGTAGTTTCTCCGGAAGCGAGCTATTGACTAGCGGCAATCGGGACAGAGAGAAGACTAGAAAACCCCGGAAGGCGCTAACAAACCGACTTTGCTTACCTTCATATCGAACCCGGATAACGCAACGCCTAATATTCATAAATTTGATCGACAGTCAAACGATAACCAAATTCAAATCCGAGTATACCTTCATGCTCGGGACGACATGGGGATCATTCTAGCTTAAAAACCCAACCTTGACAACCTGTTGACGCTTCGCCACCTCCGCCTGCTGTCTAGAGGAATTTTTCGATGATCAAAAAACTTCAAACCGTCGGCCAATAATCATACCATCAGATCAAACACATCAAAGGGGAGTAACTTTATACCTTTGCTCGACGATCAATTCAACCATTAAGAGCCTTGAACTAACGATTTTCTCTACGAAAAACCAAGAAAATTCTAGGTTTGGATTCGATGATTTCAGGATGGAATCACATCGGGTCTTTGAGGGAAATTACAGAGGGGAGGTAGGGGAGTGTTTTGGAACCCACTTGGCGGCTGGGGTGGCCGGAGTTAGCTAGAAACAACGTTGGAAGTCACGGTTAAAAAGTGACCAAAAATAACCTTACCCCCGAGGGCAAAATTGTAATTTTGTAATTAATTTAATTTAAACGAATAATTAAAATTGGGTTGGGATGTTACATTCGTTGCCCCATTTTCTGAGTTAGCGAGAACTAAGTCCAAATCATCCTAAAGGAGACGCAAGTGCTAAGGGAGTACTCTATTGTTCTTCCAGCAGTTATGTGTTTTGTGTTGATGTTTTCGGCAGCTTTGAAAATGGGTGAAGATGATTTGCTTATGTTGAACTGAGATTATATGAGCTTGACATGAGAGCTTGGAGTGTGGGAGTTAAAGACCGGCAAGTTTAGCAAAAGAGAATGCTTGTTCTTGGCTTGGTGTTTGATATGCTTGAGTTTGGGTGTTGAGAATTTGTTGTTCGAAGCTATGGCTTTGGTGATTTAAGAGTTTCAAGAGAATCTTAGAAGAGTATGAGGAGGAAGGAAAAGATTGGAGTTATTCTTGGTGAGGCTTTATAGGAAAGATGAAGGATTTCAAGGCTAAGGAAGTATGAGAAATAGCTGTGATGGCTGCTGGGATGCTTGCAATAGCCAAGAGAATGGGCAGATGGTCACTGAATGCTTGCAACAACTAAGAGAAAGGGGTTGCTGAGAGGCTTGTAGCAACCAAGAGGAGTTGGTTTTGCCTGGGCAATGCCTCCCAATTTATAGAAGGGAAGGCTCTCTTTGGTTTCCAATAGGTAAAAGAAAGTGTAGGAACCAGTCTATTTCCAACGGGTAAAAGGGAGCATTGGGACATTCTTATTTCCAGCAAGTAAAGTTAGGTATTGGAAAATGACTATTTCATATGGGTAAAAGGAAGTGTTGGAACCAGTCTATTTCCAACGAGTAAAAAGGAGCATTGGGACTTTCTTATTTCCAGCAGGTAAAGCCATGCATTGGAAAATGACTATTAAGGAAGTGTCAGAATTGGCTTGTTAACAGAGGGTAATAGGGAGTGCTTAAAGAATATCTCATTTGCTCACCCATATTGGAGAACTCTAAGTAATAGGCTTGGACTTTGGTGCTCCCAAGTAGCTAACCCAAAGTCTCCATTATCCAAGAGCTTCCTTGGACTTGTGGACCTCTGTAACCTTCCACACCACAACCCCTCGTGCAAGCCCCGTGAACCACATAACTTAGGTTCATGTGAGCTTGGTAGGTTATTGGCATAGGAAAAATGTATTAGCGTGACATGAAGTTATTTGGCATGTGCTTGGAAAGCTTGGGCATGTGTTACAGTGATTTGGGCTTTTGTGACCTAGCTTAGTGATATATCGGAATTAAAGGAATAGGTTTTTAGCATGACTTGAATGCTATTAGACAAATAACATCCACAAGATAATAACATCCTAACAATTAAACAAATATTATGTACCTTACCAAAAAGATAATCAAGCTTAATATTACCATAATGAAACACAAAAATCTAGTATTACCTGTAGGAACTCTTAATCCTGTTGGTCTACTAATTGCATCTCGTAACACCCTAGAATCTAATGCAGATCCTTCCCAACCAGGGAAAACAAATATAAATTTCATGTCAGGAGTACAAACTCCTAATACATTGGTTACAATCTCCCCCTTTCGTGTTCGATATCTTGGTTTATCTTGTTCAGGGACACGAATCCTAATGTAAGTCCCATCCAATGCCCCCAAGCATTTCTACGCAATTAAAAAAAATAAGGTACCTTAGAAACTTAAAATATAAATATAATAATAAAATTGGCCAATCTTAATTTAATTTTATAGTACCTTAAACCATCTCCATCTATTATCGATGCAATTATCAGGTATGGGTTCCGGCACCTTCAAAAGTCTACCTTGTAATCTTATCACTCCATCCAAGATTGAATTGAAGTACCTACTAATAGTCTCCCCCGATCGCTTAAATCTACTACTCATTGTACGATTCTTCACATGATGTGCGAGTGTATGTAAAAACATACACACTTGCTCTTCAATGGTTACTGAACCATTTGTTCTCACTCTCCCATCATCACGGACTAATTGACATAAATAATGGAAAGTTCTCCTATCCATCCTAATTTGGTTCACACATTGTACGTCATCAATTCCTATAATGCTATCTAAATAATTTGACCGAGTTGCAATCCTGAAAAATCTTTGACTCCTAATGGCATTCCGTTGTTGGCGTCGTTGTTCCAAATTGTAGTTTGTCATGAACCACATCATGCACCAAACCATGATATGCAAGATCCACAACCTAATAATAAAGTATGCCACAATCTTTCTTTCATCCATATCTAGGCATAATATAGAGGAAATGTTTTCAGTAAAAGTAATATAAATAACCATGCATTAATTTTAGCAATATAAATAATCATGCATTACACAAGACTACATGTAAAATTAGAATAATACAACAATAAGTAGAATTCTACACATGACAGAAGACTACAAAATACCATCCTGCTTGCATATACAGAAATATATGTGGCTTAACTATAATACTGTTTTTATTAGAATTGTAATGTGAATATTGATATGCATATATTTGTACTAGACATCAAAGTTTCCATGTACAACAAGAAGGAGAAAGTAGCAGGAGAACAAAAGCAATAAAAGGTTCATATATTATTATGTACTTCGAGTTTTATTTATTATTATTATTTTTTGGGTTGGGTAAATCGCAGGAGGAAGGGACATATGCCTTAAGGTGGTGGGAAGATTGAAGATAGAATCAATATAAGGGTCAAAGTCTTTGGGAAAAAATATCAGTGGAATTTGATCACTTTCCAAGTGCCTGTTCAGATAAAGATAAAGCATTGCTGTCTTTGAGACTCTGCAATTCATTCATTAATCCTATGTCCAATGTTTCTTATTTGTAAAACAGGTCATTTTACGATTTAGCTTTCATTCATGTAAGTAAGCATAACCTAATTTCACAAACGAAAAATACATAACCTAATTTCCATAAAAATTTAATTAAAAAATTGAAAATATAAAGAATAGAGATGAAGCAAGAAGAAGCATATTGGAGAGAGTATGAAAGAGAGAGAGAGAGAGTGAGAGATGAATATCTGGAGAAGAGTGAAGAAAATAACCTGTGGAGAAGATAGCAGAGAAGAACCCTAGGGAGAAGAAGATGAAAAGAGCGTCTGATTTTTTTGTAGAACGCATGCTTAGCTGTATAATTAAGCCTGTATTATATAAACTGGGGGGTGTGGGTTGTATTAGTTAGTCAGGTAAGGAGAGTATTAAAAGCCCAACCCGTATAAAATAGTCGGGTAATTAAATAATACAAGTTGACACCAAACACCTGACATGGATTATTCACTGCTATCCAGAGTCTAATACGATGTACCAAACGAGCCCTGTAAGTATTATCCTGTGATTGTTAGGTCACAAGTGACGTAGTTTATCCGACGTGTTGACATACCCCATATGTGGCATTGGATGTTTCGACATATGGGGAGATTTTGTGATTGTTAGGTCCTACGTGACGTAGGTTATCCGGAGTGAGGACAGACCCCATACGTGGTGTTGGATGTTCCGACGTATGGGGGAGATTATGTGATGGTTAGGTCACATGTGGCGTAGGTTATCCGGGGTGTTGACAGACCCCATACATGGCGTTAGATGTTCCAGCGTATAGGGAGATTTTGTGATTATTAGGTCCCACGTGGCGTAGGTTATCCGGCGTGAGGACAGACCCCATACGTTGCGTTGGATGTTCCGGTGTATGGAGGAGGTTATGTGATGGTTAGGTCACACGTGGCGTAGGTTATCTGGCATGTTGACAGACCCCATATGTGGCGTTGGATGTTCCTGCGTATGGGGAGATTTTGTGATTGTTAGGTCCCACGTGGCGTAGGTTGTCCAATGTGAAGATAGACCCTATACGTGGCATTGGATGTTCTGGCGTATGGGGGAGATTATGTGATGGTTAGGTTCCACGTGGTGTAGGTTATCTGGCGGGTTGACAGACCCCATACGTGGAGTTGGATGTTCCGACGAATGGGGAGATTTTGTGATTGTTAGGTCCCACGTGGCGTAGGTTATATGGCGTGAGGACAGACCTCATACGTGGCGTTGGATGTTTCGGCGTATGGGGGAGATTATGTGATGGTTAGGTCACACGTGACGTAGGTGTTCCGGCGTGTTGACGGACCCCATACGTGGCTTTGGATTTTCTGGCGTATGGGGAGATTATGTGATTACCAGGGAGATGAATAAAGGATTGTTATGTTATATTGGAAAAGACATGTTTGTAGAAAGAACTACGTGTGGCTTGATCCCTTAGTAAGGGTACGTAGGCAGCCTAGGGTAGCGCCTAGGTGCAGCCGCGGGCTAAATTTTACTTGGGTGGTTTTATTTAGATTGGTTTCGACCTTGTTGTGGATCCTGAAACTCGATTGAAACCGAGGTGTGATTGAATAGTCGTTCCTACTCCTGTTTGGCTAATGGAGGGTTGTGCAAATGTGTTCGGGTCAAACAAGTGTAAAACTCGTTTAGGATTGTTGTACGAATTGGGCTGAGGCCTTAAACTACTTGCGTTGGTGTTAGGATGTTAAACATCACAAGATGGAATTTGGTAGGTTATGTTATGTTGGTTACAGTGGACATTTATAAAGTTGTTGAATTCATTACCTACGTCGTTTAGAGTATTATTTGACTTAGGAGCGTTGTTAAGGGTTTTGCTTCGGACCATTTGAAGGCTGGAAGCTGCCTATGGGAATTGCATGTGGTTATATTGTGTATGCTGCCAGTTGTGGATATTAAATATGTTTTATGCAGGTTGAAATTTTTGGGATTGTTCAAATTACAGGAGAGACTCTGCCAAAATTTTGGCAGAAAGTCTCGTACTCTTATTCCTTTTGGAAAAAGGAGACTACAGTTTTAGTAAGTGGTCCAGGCATCTAGGTGATGTCGGAATTTCCACAGGATTCATCCCGGGTTTCAGGAAATTCAGGGCGGGTCCTGTCAACTTTAGAACATATTTTTCCAACAATTGAACCAACTTAAACTTTACCTCAATCCTTTGAATCTTTCTGCAATGCACAAAGAAGGCCCCCAAGGAGTAAAACCACCAAACAACACTTGATAACAAGAGAGGAGCTTGTTTCAGTTATACTACGTCCGAGGGGCCTAAACGTATTGTATGGCCACCATCTTTGGCTATGTTGTAGAGAACAGAAAATTGAGCAAGGTGCTGTAGAGTTAAAACAGCATAACAGAGGACTTACTAACCTTGAACAAGGTTTCAGATGGTTAGAGAACTCCAATTGCTGTGAATTTTGGATATGTCATACTTCTCTAATGAAGGAACAACCTGTATGAAGAAATTATTGTCGAATGATCAGTATAAATTGACATGCAAGAAAGAATTCGAGCCTACATCAATACAACAGACAAGAATGAATAGGCGGCATTTCAACACGCTTTGAGATGACTACACTTCTTGGATGAAGCTCCCATCTTGATAGATTATAGCCAAGACATAGATGAATAATATTGATGAAGGGTAATATTCCATTAGAGCGCAGAGGAATGCTACATGCAAGAGTAAATATATTTACACTAGTGTGGAACCAGTAAACAGGAAGTAAGAGAACACTTGTCTCAACTTGAATACAATTTAAGGTAGATAGACATCTCCGATTTCCTTGATGTTTGGATATGTTGTAGAACTCGACCTCAGAAAAAATTTTCGTGAAGGAATAGAGGTAAAAATCGCAACAGGAACTCGCATGAAAAACCAATCCGTGCATAAAACAGAGTACTAGACAGAGATGAGCTATTCGTCCTCCAACTGAGGTGTTTATATTTCTCCAATTCGGCTAATTCTCGGATATATTCTACTAGAGAGGCAGATGAACAAGTCTGAAGAAGGAACGATTTCATTTTGAGCTTAGGAAGTTAATGCTTTGGACCTGTGAACAGGTCTGTATGGTATTGATGAGGTTCTGACGGGTTTGGGAATTATGATGAGTTTGTGGGACTTTATGAGGGGGAATGAAGAGAATATTTATGGGACTTGTGCTGAACAGACTTGGGACTCATCAAATACAGGCGTAGGAAGGTCTGGCTTGGGGTATTTTAAATTTTGACTTCTTCAAAATTACGATTGTGCCACTGCACTTCCGTAGATCACAACTTCCTCTTTAAGACTCATATTTGAGCCCACTACATGTCTATGAATTCGTGAGAGCGAGCTCTACGCAATTGAGCAACTCTAACTTCCAAAAATAATTCCAAACAAAAAGTGACCAAAGTACCCAACCCCCAAGGGCAAAATTGTAATTTCACAAATATAAATAAATTGATTAAAACCATTAAATTTGGTCGGGATGTTACATCCATGGCAAACATATCCACGAAAACCTCAATTACCTCCAATGTTGGTTGCACAATCGTATCCTCTCCCAGTGGATCTTCAGGTGGGATCACTCTTAGTGAATTCAATAGCACCATTCAACTCACTTGGAGATTACTGCCCTCTTCAGCACCTCCCTCATTTTCCGTCACGATTGCATTCAAGTTCTGCCACCTTGGACAGTCCTTCACATGATGGGCTCCTTGGCAAAGAAAGCAACTTGAGAATAGTCAAGAGAGTACAAATATATAATTGGTTCGCCAGAGTCTTAAATTGAAGTGCTTTAATTTAGGATTATCAATTGTTGAATCCTGGGAGATTTACGCATATTGAACTGCGAGCACAGTGTTTAGGTGCAATTCTCATAAGCCTCAATCGCAAATGTTTTCAATATTTCTACATATTTATGTTTGTTAGTTTACATGAGTTCTATGTAAGTTCGCTATCATATGTTTGTTGAGAATTATTATCTTTAAATTCATATGTCCTATTGTTCTGTCAACACTAAATGCACCACAACAGTAACTGCAGGTATTTAAGCACTAGGTAACACTATGTTTTGGGTTTGTATGAATTTTTATAAGGGAAAATTGCAAGAAGAGTTGTGGGATTATGCCATAGATAAAGAGTCCTCTTTATTTCACCCAATCCAATCAAGATTTTGTGGGAGGAGTGCAACGGTGGGAGGAGTAAATTGACCATATTACGAAAAGATAAAATGAGTAGTTATGTTCCATAAAAATAGAACCCATTATTAGATTTTATTTTTAATTTTAATTTTTTAAAATAAAAACCAAAATTGACCATATTATCTTCATTTAATTAATAATTTTAATTTTTAATATTTGCATTAACAAGGACATTTTCCGGTATTTTGAATATTTCACCATTCTCTGCCTTTTGCTTTATATATATGGATTAGTTTGGGAAACACGGTCTTGTTGTCATGATTGTTTTCTGTTTCGTCCACTTGGAATAATTTACACTACTTAACAGGGAAGGATGAGGAAGGAGAGAAGAGAGATAGGGAAGGGGACTTGCTGTTAACAGAGGGGGGATTTGGTGGCTGCTCCCTATGGAGGGAGAGAGGTAGGGGCGCTAAGTGGTTGGGTTCTTCTAGTTTTTCTTTTTCTTGAGTTAATTACTGCATTATGACTTGGCATTTAATTGGGCGAAGATGGTGGGCAGATGTCGGCATAGGCTGGGTTAGTTTTGGTCCCAATCTGCAATCCAAATCATACATAGCGGTTTATGATTTCTTGGGACCTGCTTATTATTAGGCCAACCCAATCCAACTCTTTTGTGATCGAGTTGGGCCGTTTGATTATGTTAACCCAAAATTATGCCCACTCTTAAGTTTTGATTCCAACCCATACATAGAGGTTTATAATTTTTTGAACCCAATACCCACTCATTACTAGGCCAACCCTCTTATGATCAGGTTGAGCTATTCAGTCGAGTTTACCCAAAATTATAACCACGGATTTAGGGTAATTGCTCAAAGCAGCGTACCAGTTTCTTTACACCCACGTCTGATCCCCTTCTCATATATTAGAAAGAAAAAAAAAATTGGTGAACAAAAATGTTGAGGGTTCTAAAGGAAATGTTATGCTTATAAAGGAATGGTTGCAACTTGCAACTTCTAATAGAAATGTTGTTGCTGCCAAGGGAAATGATGTTCAGTTAGTTCCAAAAGACAGGTTGTTGGATCTTAAGGATAGGAAAAGGGGGATGAAGGAGGTCTTAGAGGTAAGGAGAGAGTGGAAGAGTTTGATAATCTACTTATCTTCCCCATATATTCGAAAAAGAACCATACAATATAGACACTAAATGTATGTTTCAACCCACATGAAAATTAGAAAACAAAACCCTAGTTTTGGTTTCTTGGCAAGCAATGTCATTCTTTTGGTGACAAAGAAGTCAAAGAAATAAAATGAAAAACTTCGCTTGACCCCAGATTATTTCATACTTTTGGATACTCATACAACATGATGAAATCTGTGTACAAAATGACCAACGTCTCAAAGTCAGTCATAACATAACTCTAAACGGTAAGGAAATTCACAAAGCTCATGAGGTACAAAGAAGCATTATGACATGACAAACGGCACATGCTCATGTGGCTTTCCATGAAGACACTGGAGGAGTTTCAGAGTTCTTCCAAGTACTAACGTCATCTCTAACGGCATCAGTAGAAGCAAAAGACTCAAGCTCAGCCAGTTCTTCTGGTGTCAGTTTCACAGAGAGAGCACCAATGTTCTAGTTAAAATTCTCAATCTTGGTGGTTCCGGGTATCGGACACACATTGTTTCCTTGATGATGAACTCAGGCCAGTGCTAACTGAGATGGGGTTCACCATACTACTACAAAATTGTAAAACCACGACACTAAATAGACGATGGTAAAGTTTAAAACAGTCGTCGTATTTTAAAAGACAACGGTTTTACAAAACTGTCGTAATATATCATCTGATACACCACTAAAATCAATTTGGGTTTTAAAACACGACGCTTGTCAATTACAAACGTCATCTTTTAAAACACGCTAGCTCTTTTTTCTTTTGTCGAAACACTCTTGCTCCTTAAGAGAGTTCGCTCTAGACCTAAAAGATTTAGATTTCCCCCAAGCTCGAAAACATTCACTCCTGAACTCTCGTGGCGCCCTCTCAACTCTCAAATCTTCTTAATTTTCCTCATCTCTCTCCCTCCCTCAACTCTTGCCCTCGACCAGACCTCCAAGAGAGACTCCTCCGTCGAAATCGATAACCCAACTTCGTCGTCACATCTCTCTTCCCTCGGTAGTCGTTCGTTACTGGTACAAGACCTAGTGGTTTCGATTTGAAATCCCGAAACGACGGCGTTATATGAGCGACTGCAGAGAAAAGTCACAGCACAAGGTAACAGTGGTTGTTTCAGACCTGGCGGCCGCCTCTGCAGTCAGAAGCATCAAGCTTTTCAATCTGCCGTGCAATTCAAATATCGTCGGCGTCGTAGTGGCAGTGGGAGACCGCCATCGTCGGCGCCGTCGCTGGGTTTGCCACCAACACCGCGATGCATCCTCTGGACGTAAGTACGAGATTTCAATTCCACGATGGTCAAGTCTCCAATCTTCCAACTTACAAGAACACGGCTCATGCCATTTATGCAATTTCATTTGTTTTTTTTAATTCCGATTTCACTTCTGGGTCTTAGATTTATGCTGATTTACGAATTTTTGAAGTTTTTGTTTATTTTCCTATTAATGACGTAGTTCTTCTGTGCAATAAAGTTTCACATTGGCTTGGATTTTTTTGAAGCGACTTGGGAACAGGTTGGTTGAAAATTAAATTCATTACTTCTATGTGTTTTTCTGTTTCTGTGGATTTTGGGGCTTTGGGGATTTTACTTTTGGGTTTTTATTTCATCAATGTTCTATTCCTTAGTTTTGAGATTATTTACACAAATTTTCTTTGGTTTGACATTTGCTGTAAATAGGTGCTTGGGAGTCGAGAGAGGAACTCTGAATTTGGGAAAGACAGTCAAAACAAATGAATAAGAACAAGACTGTAAATTTCGTCTTGTGTTATTCACAGTGCTTACTCATGCAGCTCATGTCTATGAGTGTAGGTATTTTGATTGTCATCGTTAACGTTATACATTTCAGATTTAAGTATTTGGTTTCTTGAAACTTTGTTTTTAGTTGTGGTTTCTGTTCTCTAGCCCATGTGTGATCTATAATTTTCTGATACTATGTGCAGGCCTGCTTAGAACAGATAAAAGAATGCAAGTATAGGTGGGTGTGGGTAATGGAAGATTTTGAAACTTTCAATTCTTAGATGACCCCTGAAGTAGAGTTTTCTTCCCCCTTCCTTAAGATTTATTTTTTTTAATAATGAATATAGCATTGGTGCACAACATTTGGGACTGGAAGAAGACAAATACAACAATAAAATACTATGTGATTATTCTCTTCCCTTCAAATATTTGGGACTTGTAGTAGTTATAGTGTTTTCTTACTGTGATGTTTGAAATATAAATGGACTTTATTTTAAATCTTTCATTGTTGCTTGTGCATGGGGTTGGTTTGGAGATGAGATGCGCAGCAAAGAGCAATTTGTGTAATTGTGTTTGTGTATTTATCTGCATACGTATAACAACAATGACATTTCTAAGAGTTGGTTTTGTTTTCACTCTCAATGTCATTCCTGCATTTTATTGTCTTTTAACTCTAGAAAATAAATACATGAAACTTGGAATTTTTTTATGTCTATGTCCCTGAATTTGGCTGACTTTCTTTTTCCCCTAATTGTTGAGTCAGAGTATTTCTTTTACTTGATCAAATATGTCTCTCCAGGAATTGCAAAAAAAAAAAAAAAAAAAAAAAAGGTAATGGCTCTGAGCTTTTATGATTTTCTATTGAAAGCCTATGATATTATAAGTCTGGAATGTATTGAACTTTGTGTTCTAATATAAGTATGTCACTGAATCTGTTTTTCTGCACAAATTGAGTTCTCATAGCATTCAAATTTCTTCATTACATTCAATTCATTTCTTGGTCTTTTGGAAGGAAGTAAGAGAGATTTGAATCCTGTTTGTTCATTACTCAAATAATTTCTACTTAGAAAGATGTGCTATATATTGATCCTAATCTTGTTTTCGTGTAGGATCTTGACAACAAATTAACATGTTATTTGATTAATTTTTTTCACGAGGTTTTTTTCATTTTATTCACTTTTAAGTATTTTTGTTATTGGGTGCTTTTTTTTTTATGGAGCAGGGAAGGCATTGAAAGAGAGGGAAAAAGCTGCCGAACAAAGAATGAGATTTTGGGAAAGATACAGGAGAAGGGGCATTGGACTATAGCGATTGAAGGGAGGAAGAAAGGATTTGCTATATGTTGAGTACAGAATAAGAAAGGAAAGAGAAAAGGTTAATATTAGGAACCATGTCATTCATGTATCATCTATGGATGTGGTAGAATTTGTGAGCAGTCACATATAGTTCCACTGTTTCTAATTCTATGTAATAAAATTGAATCTTCAAGTTTTATGTAAGAAATAATTTTTGAGTATATATATTCATTAATAAAGTGTTATAATTGGTTTTCTAGTTAAAATCATTGTATAGAATCATTGGAAACAAACAAATAGAATGCAACAGCTTGGGAACTTATTAGACGACATATTTAAAGAAAATAAAATGATGGTTTTATTGGAAAAACCGTCGTTTGTACATATAATCAATGACCGTTTTAACACAATATCGTCGCCTTTATTTACAATCAATGATGCTTTTTAACAAAATACCGCCATCTTTACCCATAAATGACGACGGTTTTAACAAAATACCGTCGTCTTTACACATAAATAATGACGGTTTTTATAAACCATCGACTTTACCCATAAACGACAACGGTTTTTAAAAACTGTTGTCTTTACACCAGAACAATGACAGTTTTATTAAGAACCGTCGTCTTTACAGCTAAACAACGACGGGAAAAAGCCGTCATAGTTTGATACTCCAAAAGATGGCGGTCGATTTAACGACTGTGGATTACTGCTCGAATAGTGTTTTATTATGCTCTACGTTTTCAGGTTGGAACCTGCTGTGAAGCTGCAACCATTGAACTAAACAATTCAGAATCAAGACTAAGTTTGCTTGATCAAAATGACACGATAAAGATGTACAACAATCCAATGGACAGAAATAAGCATGACCAGAAAACTACAGTCAACTTTCTAGGAAATCAGGAGAAGCTCATGGGCAACCTTTCTTGCCAATTTATTTCTTCAAATTATAGTGAAGCATTAGAGAAACCGAAGGGCCTAAATGAAAAATGGGTGTGAAACTCTGAGAAATTTTCCTTGCCACCACAAAACATTATAAACTAAAGAATATTGAAGCAAATTAGAACGTTAGTGGGCTCTGACTGTCTGGAAGAATGACAGCTACTTAGATACTAGCGTTACAGAAAGAAATTTTGTGCACTAGCCAAGTTTTTTATGGAGAGAAGACTACTGAGAAAACTCAGTAAGAGGGTACTAGGAGACACAACTAGGCTTTGTTAGATGAATTATCAACTTGAGATCTTTCAGGGGAGATGGAAGTTCAGGAAATACACAATAATAGCATCATGATGATACCAAGAAAACTTTATCTCGCAGTTTGGTAATTTAAAATCGACAAAATTTGTGAAATACCAACAAACCTTTCGAGAATCATCATGGGAGAGTTCTTCTTTACTGTTTCACATCTCTCTTTCTCTTCTATGATCTATCTCCTTCTATTATTTTTATACAATAGAAAATCGACCTAGGACCTTAGTTGCAGGAGTAAATACTCTTAATTATGGTTAATATAATAAAGGCAAAATAATAATATCAATTGTTTAAAAAAAAATATTTGAAAACAAATCCTCCATGTTTTTTTCCCTATTACTCTCTCTTCCTATTTCTTGCCTCAGTCCACATGCATAGCATGTGTCAAATTACTAGTGTTGATTGTCATAACACTCTTCATTTTTAAATTAATTATTAACGAGTGTGAATAATGGGTTGTATTAGGTAAAAGAATCATAATATTTTCAACAGCAAAAAATTCATAATCTTAGGGCCTATTTGATAACTATTTCAATTTTAGTTTTTACTTTTTACTTTTTTTGCTAGAGTATAGAGCAAAATGAGAGTGAAGATGAGACTAAGAGAGAAGATGAGAGAGATGAGTAACAAAAGTGAAAACAATTTCAAATAGATTTGAGTTTTTAGTTTTTGTTTCTATTTTCATTACTCCTCCCTCCCATCCTCTCCTCTCAATCCCATCTCCTCCTCTCAATCCCATCTCCATGAAGGAAGTTGAGGTTCCAACCCAAAACCAATTGACAATGAGGGGAGTAACCCAACTCCTTATAAGCCCTTACTAGGTTTCTCAACTTTTCAATGTGGGACTCTTTACCTTCACATTCTCACACGCCCCTGCACGTGTGGCGAATTTTCAAGCCTAACACATGGACAACAACAAACTCTAAGACTCCGTTCATATGCTTATCAATCACTTTCAACTTTGTACGATTGAGCCTTCTTCTACCTCAGCGGTGCTCTCAAGTTCGTCTACGCCGCCGCCAGAAGGTGGCCTTCTTCCCAATCCACCGATGGGTTCTCCTCTGGTTGATGACAACATTCCCATCCCTACCCCGCCACCCCGACCACACAACAAGAACTTCATGCACCGACATTTTGATTTTGAGATAGCTCGACATGCCACGCTAGGTGTTTTTCTTGTACCAAGGCACTCTAGCAACGACTTACGAACACCATGGATTGAGGATCTATCACACCCACACATGCACTTGCATTCGTCGGCCGATCACGTTCGTCATGGGTCTAGGCAGAGCTCTCTATTTGCCATTCTTACAAGAACTAATGTTCCAGGCTTGCGGAACGGCTGGTTTCAAGGTGGCAAATATGATGCCGATCTTGACGAACCCTTGGCCCACCACTAGCAACATCGATATTGTCCTCAACTTAATCACTTGTTTAGCATGTGTGAGGTTTTTATACAAAAGGCCTCGATATTATTAGGAGTGGAACCATTTATTATATAGGATTTTCTATTTTGTTAAGTTTCCGATGTGGGACTCGTGTATTCTTCAACACGCCACTCTCATTCTCACTTCCATTCTCCTTTTCTTTTTTTTTCCTCTATACTCTAGCACAAGAAATGAAAACTAAAAACTAGAATTGAAATGGTTATCAAACGGCCCTCAAATTTTAACTTAAGTACAACATCCGAAGGAAAAATGCAAATCCCAAAAAAGGATTCAATTTTTTTTGCTGATCGACCAAAAATAAGGATAATTAAGGATAATTGCTAAACCCAATACAAGTATTTCGAGAGATATATCCTTTTTTTTGCCAAAGTATCAGCTATCATATTAACTTCTTGAAAGTAAGTCAGAAACTAGGAAAAAAGTACGTAAAAAATATGAAATGTCTTTAAATATAGTGCTTGGCACTAAATTGGGTGATGATAAGGCAATCGCAAAGAGTTTGCTTTCCAATTTTTTCGGTTTCATTTCTCTTACTACATTTGTATGACATATGACAATTTGATTAACAAAAGAATAATGCTACTCTTACTATATTTGTATATCATATTCTTATACCATCTTATGTGGCAGCTGAGGTGGACAGCCACATCAATTAAATCATAAAAAAAAAATATATATTAAATAATTTTCATTGATGTTGCTGTCCACCTCAGCTACCACATCATGTGTTGTATATAATATAATGGATATATTCTCTTAAAAGCTACCAAACTGATTGAAACGTTTGACCAGAAAACATTATCTTCCCCAATTATTCGTAAAAGAACTATACAATATAGACACTAAATTTATGTTTCAACCCACATGAAAATTAGAAAACAAAACCCTAGTTTTGGTTTCTTGGCAAGCAAGGTCATTCTTTGTTGTGATCTCTTAAAAATTGCCAGTGACACAGAAAATTAAATCAAAGAAATAAAATGAAAAACTTCGCTTGACCCCAGATTATTTCATAGTTTTGGATACTCATACAACATGATGAAATCTGTTAGTGTTTGAATTCTTAGCTGGGTTTCTATGGAAGATTAGAGTAGAGAGGAAAAAAATACAGAGAGAATAGAGGAAGATTCAAGCTATATGTATAATGCTCTACTACTCTCAAAGTCTGAGAGTGAGTGTATATTCAGTATCCAAATTCACGCACAAAGGCATGAGTACATAACCGTTAGCTTTAATCTGCGTAAAAAATGACGAACGTCTCAAAGTCAGTCATTACATACCACTTCACATGCACTACTTATTCTCATAACGGTAAGGAAATTCACAAAGCTCATGAGGTACAAAGAAGCATTATGACATGACAAAAGGCACATGCTCATGTGGCTTTCCATGAAGACACTGGAGGAGTTTCGGAGTTCTTCCAAGTGCTAAAGTCATTCTGATACCTGCCACCTTTAACGGCATCAGCAGAAGCAAAAGATTCAAGCTCAGCCAGTTCTTCTGGTGTCAGTTTCACAGAGAGAGCACCAATGTTCTGGTTAAAATTCTCAATCTTGGTGGTTCCGGGTATCGGACACACATCGTTTCCTTGATGATGAACCCAGGCCAGTGCTAGCTGAGATGGGGTGCACCCTTTCCTTGCAGCAAGATCACTAACCCGCTCGAATAGTGCTTTATTATGCTCTACGTTTTCGGGTTGGAACCTGGG
The DNA here is from genome assembly GCF_000346465.2 of Prunus persica. Taxonomy (NCBI): domain Eukaryota; kingdom Viridiplantae; phylum Streptophyta; class Magnoliopsida; order Rosales; family Rosaceae; genus Prunus; species Prunus persica. The sequence goes on from NC_034009.1 coordinate 14,796,258, forward strand.
GTGATCCTGCAACCATTGAACTAAAGAATTCAGAATCAAGACTAAGTTTGCTTCATCAAAATGACATGACCAAGATGTACAACAATCCAATGGACAGAAATAAGCATGACCAGAAAACTACAGTGAACTCTCTAGGAAATCAGGAGAAGCTCATGGTCAACCTTTCTTGCCAATTTATTTCTTCAAATTATAGTCAACCATTAGAGAAACCGAAAGGCCTAAATGAAAAATGGGAGTGTGGAACTCTGCCACAAAACATTATAAAATAAAGAATATTGAAGCAAAATAGAACGTTAGTGGGCTCTGACTGTCTGGATGAATGACAGCTACTTAGGTACTAACGTTATCGAAAGAAATTTTGTTCACTACCCAAGTTTTTGATGGAGAGAAGACTACTGAGAAAACTCAGTAAGAGGATACTAGGCGAGACTACTAAGCTTTGCGAGATGAATTATCAAATTGAGATCTTGCAGGGGAGATGGAAGTTCAGGAAATACACAATAATAGCATCATGATGATACCAAGAAAATTTTATCTCGCAGTTTGGTAATTTAAAATCGAAAAAATTTGTGAAATACCAACAAACCTTTCGAGAATCATCATGGGAGAGGTTTTCGACGAACTTAGCGCCTGATGAAAAGAATCCTCTCCCTAGAGGACTGTAGGCAACAATACCAATGCCAAGTTCCCTGAGAAATTTAGGCAAGTGTGATAAATTATAACGAATTTGGTACCTACTTGTTATTTACAAATAAAATAGTTATATCATTTCAATAAAGCCTCACCGGCAAGTAGGAACTATTTCTGCCTCGACATCTCTTGACCACAAGGACCACTCCAACTGCACAGCTGTTATTGGATGAACAGCATGTGCTCTTCTTATTGTAGAAGCGGAGGCCTCAGATAGGCCAATGTACTTCACCTTACCCTCTTCAACTAGTTTCTTCAATTCCCCTGCCTTGCAAAAGATATAATGAAGGAATTTAAGGAATCAAAAGAAAACGCTCAAAATAACTTATTCATGATAATCAATACTGCATTTTATGATACTCTAGAGCAAGTCCCAAAAAAAGGATGCAATCACATTGAGATATGAACTAAACTTTAAAAAATTACAACTAATTTGCCATCACAAACAAGGGGTTCCTGTTATATGAGAAATGAGGTCAAACCATGGCTTCCGCAAGGTAAACCACAAATGAAATCAAATTGAGGAATTGATAAAACATGTGACTAAAAATGATACAAGATGTTGTAAAATCTTCGGATAAACATGACTTTACTAGGCCTGCAGATGCATATTGCTCTGTAATTGCTATTAAAGGAGATCAAATCTCAAAGAGGGAAGAAGACAAACCGTGACTTCTATGGGTACAGTGGTGTCAATCCGATGCTGATAATAGAGATCTACAGAATCAACACCAAGGCGCTTCAAGCTATCCTCAGCAGCAGCCCTCACATAGGCAGGGTCACCTCGCACCGCCCTCTTCTTGTCTGCTAAGTAGATGCCAAACTTGGTGGCCAATTCAACCTTCTCTCTTACCCCTCCCTTCAGAGCCTGTTCCTCATCAATCCAACAAAATCTAGTTCACTTCATCATCATCAATCGCAATTAATTGAAAAATCTAAACAAAACCCAAAAAAGCAAATCCATTTATCATTGTCTCTCTCAATGCTTGTGCTTGGCTGGCTTAGTATCTTAAATACAGGAACCAGAGTGAACACAACCCAATTCACTTCTTCACTAATTCATCCCATTCAACAATACAAACAAAACCCACAAAGCAATTGTACAAATTATTGTCTCTCTCAGTGCTTGTGCTTGATTTAGTAACTTAAATACAGGAACAAGACTGAACCAAACCAAACCCAATTCATTTTATCATCAACTCATCCAATTTAACAGCCCAAACAAACCCAAAAAGCAATTGATACAAATTATGAGCAAATATTAAGAAGCAAAGTCAAGGTTAGTGGCGTACCTTGCCAAGCATAATTTCGTTGGTGAAGGGGCCGTAGAAGTCAGAGGTGTCGAGGAAGGTGACGCCGGAGTAAATGGCATGGTGGATGAGACTGATCATGTCTGCGTCGGGCTTTGGAGCGTCATAGAAGCCAGACATGCCCATACATCCCAGGCCTTGAGCAGAGACCTCAAGGCCTTGTGAACCCAACTTGATTCTCCTCACTCCTCCTGCCATTTGCTATCTGTGGTTGTTTCAGTTTGGTTCGTATTTTTATATCTGCAGAAAGTGAAAACTAAGACTTCAAACGAGCTGACCAATGAGAAACAATTCAAACGTGCCAGCGCCAGATCATGCATCCACTGAGGTGCAGCAAGCGTCATGGCTGATGCGGAAGCCATTGCAACTGTTGCTTGTCTTTTGAACAAGCCACCGTTCGGTATTCGCTCTCTCCCTTCCATCCGGCAAAAAGACATATATTTGTATTATTTAATTTTAAAAGGAATGCATTTTTTAAATAATTTGTAGACCAAATTACCCCTTTACAATTAACAGAAATTAAAAAAATGTGACAAAAGTGGTAAAAGTTGCAAAATACGAGACCAAAAGTGACTTTGCCATAAAAGATTAAATAAATAAATGAAAAGGAGATAGAAAATATAACAAAAACAAAATTTCCTCTTTATCATCTTATCTGTTCGACAGCCACTAACCCCACCTACTCCATCCCTCCCCTCTCTCCGACAGCCAGTAATGCAACCCCATCAATTGAATCAAGGGAAATAGCTCAAAATACCACCCATTTTATAATTTTTTGTCAAAATACCAACTCTCCCCAAAAATTTTTAAAATTACCACCTATAAATACATCTTTATTGTAAACTGATTGCACCCATATCACATTTTCAGAAATTGGGTTCTCTCTCAACTCTCTTGCCTCTGTCTCTCTCTTCAGCCCGTCTGTCTCTCTCTTCAGCCCGTCTGTCTCTGTCGCTGAGCTCTCTCTCTCTCTGACGCAATCGTCTTTCTCCCTCAGCGGTGGCTGTTCATCTCAGCTTAACTCCACCATTGACATCCACGAGGTACTGTTCATCTAACCCTCACCCATCTGGAAACAACAGGCACACTCGGTCACCTTCATTCATCACTCCGAAACGACGGCGTATCACAGCTCATTCTCATGATGCCGTACTTAAACTCCAGACCATCTCCTTCCTCCTCCCTCCTCCATCCTCCATCCTCCTCCTCCTCCTTCTTCTTCCATCTCCGCCAGTGCTGGTTCCCCAGTTTGATAGATTGAACAAGTGTACAAGGAAATCGGATTTCTTCCATGGTAGCGTGCCGCCGATAACTTTGCAAGTAAAGTAATCAACTTTATTTATGCTTTTTTTCTCCATGTTGCAGTAATGACGTCGTAATTGAATCGATTCTGTTATGATTTTGGTTAACTTATCTGAGGCTTTTGATTTACAAAACCAATGCCCTAAATGTTGCAGCTGCTGATGTGAAAACATATTTGTTGACTGCTATTAGTGGAGGCTTAAACCAGCAAAGAAGAGGTGTGAGTTTCTTGATTGAGCTGTAGATGCTTATTAATCCAGTAGACGCCCATCTTAGTTTTCTTCCATTTGAGGCCTAACTTATCGTTCTAATATCTTCATTTAAGGCTTAAAGTACATTGTGGTTATGCATTCAGATTCCAAATGGCTTCTTTATTAGTCTAATTTTGATTTGTTATTTCGTTTAGGCATCTGGTTATAAGTAGATCATGTATAGGACTTGTTGATAGGACTTTGTAACTTTTCATTCCATGAGTGATAAGACTGGTTTGTAATCATGCATGTTTTTTCTGCTGATTCAGCATCTTGTGCTTCTTTCTTGATTCTGTTACAGATAACTGATGCTCTTGTTGCAGCTTATATCTTGAATGCTACTCTTCTTGTTCTCAAGCTGGGCCATAAATTATTTTGGAAGGATTCCAGGTCATTTTCACCATATCACAGATACAAAACTACTGTGAAGGTCCATGTAAGCAAAACTGTCTGTGGATTAATATTCTTATTCGGGTATTTGGTGCAGCAACTTTGATGAAATCTTTGATGTAGACTGGTTTATATCATCTCTATCAAAAGATGTTGAAATCATTCAACAACTTCCAACAAAGGGAGGAATACCAATGAGTCCATATAGCATGCGTGTCCCAAGGAAGGGCAATGCAAAATGCTACCAGAATCGTTTAGTGCATGTTCTTAAAAAAAATATTTGTAAAGTGTCTTTCAGGAGAACCTACCACATTTTTGTAAAAGAATTTTGTTAATTTATATCATTATGCTGGTGCATATAACCGAGGAAGAAAAATTTTCCAGTGCTTGAATTGAGTGCCTTTTTCGGAATATATAGAATTTACAGTTTGTTTGGTTATTGTCTTTCTAATGTACAGCCTGGTTCAGCTTCACCAAAGTTTGGATTACAGCTTTCAAATAAATTCTAATCAAATTTATAAAAACTTAGTGTAGAGCAAATTATCATGCCTCAAAGTTTAATGACCTTATTAATGAAATGGGGAAAACGTTGGTTGACAGAATGAGGATGAAAAGCAAGCATTTCATTGCCCTGCATTTCAGGTAAATTGCAAATAAATAAAAAATTACCTGCTTGAGTATTTTTTTTTTTTTTCCCAAAAGATACATCTGTTAGGTACTCACTATAACCCAAGTTTCTTGATGTTCCTATCTTATGGTTCTGTGTTTAAAATCTTAATGCAATTGGCATTTGATTTATGAGAAACGTGCGCAGAGCTAAAATAAGAAAGAAACTCTAGGCTATTAAATTTCTTCTAATGAACAAGATTAATGCAAATGCTTTTTGTACTTCTGTTTTATGTTCGATTTGTATAATCATAAACTTATCGGTATTCATATTGTTTGCTTCAATAACTTTTGGCTCTTTATTGAAGTCGGAATGTGTTCTGTATATTAACCAGGAAAGTTATTGAATATTCGACTAATGTTTATTATACTTAATATCATGTTCATATTGTATGGAAATATTATCGAACGTGTTACTGCATTATTTTTCTTAGTAGAAAACTTGCTTCTTGAAAGGTTTGATTTCGTGGGTGATTAGGCTTGTCGCTTTCAATCTTGGCTATCTTCCTGGGGGTGACAAAACAATTATCACAGAGTCAGAAACAACACTGAAGGCATTGGAAGTTGCAAAAAGTGTCGTGGTGCCTAGAGGTCTTATCAGTTTAATGGTTTATGTGGGGCATCTTTGTGGATGGTAACAATTCTGTTCTCAAATTTTATTTTTATTCACTCTGTATGCTAGTTTGTGCTCCCTGGTTTTTATTATGTTCATTATGCAGGTTGAGCAAAACCTATAACAATGGCTTGAGTAATTTTCGTTTAAGATACTAGAATAAATAAATAGATAAAGTTGGATAGTTAGGCCAATATAAGCTCAATTAATTTCCTCCCAAACTACGCCTGAAATATTTTGCTTGTTATTATTAACACAGGAATAGTTCTTTTGTAGTTAAAAACAATGAGTATGTTATAGCATGGGAAAATTATTTTGCCCTATTTAATTTGAGTGTTTAGTGGGAGCATGACTTCTAAGGAACTTCTTGTGCAATGAAAGCAACAGTTGGAAGCTTGCCTTTTCAATCAACCCCCTTTTATTTTATTTTATAAAGTCTGGTAGATGAAGCCATCATTTATGCTTCCCCTTCAGATTGGTTTGGAATTGGATTAAGATATACGTGGTTAGTTTTAGGTACTAGAGGAATGGGATAGGTTGTTTGGATTTTACGTTCTGGTCTTGTTCTGAGAGGAGAGACGGGGAAGGGGAGAAGGAGAGTGAGATTGGAAGTCTTCTGTGACTAGTAAATTGGAAGTCTCGAACTCTTGTTAAGTTTGTGCATTTTCAGAATGAAGAATAATATATTTTTAGGCTCAAAACAAATAACGTGGATTGAATTCTAGGACACCGATGCTATTGTAGATCATAATAGAAGCTTTCTGCTCATGTTCCAGTCAGAAAAACAGAAGTGCAGTATCCAAGATTGTGCTTGATTCATGAAATTGTTATTAATATTGATTTATGACATTGGTGATTGAGTTGGAGATTTCCAAATTGGACAATTCTTATTGCTTCGCTGATATGGATCCAATATGCTTTGTTTTGGCAAAAAAGGTCCTACTTATTGTACATTATTTGTTCTTTTAGACTTGATACATATAAGTTTAGTTTTGTCATATGCTCCTGGCTTGCTTGTTCTAACTGTGGGCACACATAAGGCGAAAAACTTTACACGTAAGGCTTCACTGATGTCTTGAATGATGTCATTCAATAGTGACCTGTTTTATATAATTTGTATCTATGCCTTATAACTACATTTGATATTTGGGGTTATATTGCATGCAAGCAAGCAACCTTGACAAGGTACGAGTGAATATAAATCATTCTCAGGGTAAAGTGCTACCTAGTGTAAGAGTTTCAGATCTAGGTCTTCTACTTAAACGTGATTAACCAAATTTGGTACGAACTACATCTTTGAATCCCTGATTGCATCTTTGAGGCCAAAGCAGAAAAAATGCTAAACTACATACAGTTTAAAATATAAAATAAAAAAGTCGAGGCTTTATGAATTAGTTGACTATTCTTTTAATTAATTTTATACTTTTATACTTTTTGTGAAGTCTTTTTCTCTTTTTTTTTTTCAAAGTTCCCCTAACTTGGCACAGATGCATGTATGCACGTGTGTACTCAGAACACAAACTCCTTTATAACTCAAAAGAACGGTCGCAAACTCCTTACCGTATTGCAAGGGCTGAAATCTGGATGATATCAGCTTCTTTTTATTGTTGTTTTAAAGTGAGGTATGTATGGGTCTTATGAAATTTTTACAGAAATATATTGGAGGGCAAATAATTTTATTTTAGTTTTTTATTCCCAAATGATACCCAAAACATGTAAGCTTCACACTATGTTAATTTCTGCAGGATGGGAAAACATTGGACAATGAGTTGGAGGTTGTTGAGGGAATGAAGCTATACAGGGGCTACATATCCCCTTATTTCATCACCAACCAGAACAATCAGAAATCTGTAAGTTTTAGTTTGACTCAGCGATAACTATGTCTTGAAACTGTTAGAGGGCTGCTTGTTAAAGTTAGCAGCACCTCAAGTCCCTTTTTGCTTGATGCTGATTATCTTCAAACTTGTGTATGTGCTGATAGAAATTGGAAAATCCTCTAATCATAATCCATGAGAAGAAAATCTTAAGTATTAATGATGTGGTTAAAGTATTGGAGTTGGTTTTGCAGGTTAGCATTTCTCTGGTTAGGTTCACTAGTTTCTTCGTTTTTACTATGAATTGGTTGACAAACTTTTGCTCCTTTTCAGAAGCAAAGGTCTTTGCATTTTGTTATATATTTCAGAACCGAAGTTATAAAAGAAAATGGTTTTCCTCTTTGCTAATTGAGAATCATCTGCAGTTATGATTTCAGATCTATAGATAACCTGTTGTTGCTGATATTGCTACACGGGAGGAGAATAGAACAGCTTGGAAAATGTGCAAGAAGGGAGAGCTAACTCATACAACGAAGAACAAATTGATGAAGTTAAGATCAAATTAGTAGAATTTGTGAGCTCTCCATTATTTATAATTATAGGTAGGAAGTATGTATGTAATAGAGCAAAGATTGGTTGACTATGTAATAACAATTGAATTGTCAAGTTTTATGAAAGAAATAATTTTCGCTTCTCGGGATAGTATTGTTAGGGTTCGGTGGCAATTTATTTTTCATGTCTAAATTGTAGTATGTAATGGATGTGTGTGTATTGTATGTAGATTGACTTAATATTGCTGTCCTATTGATGTGTATTGTACTAATATTGCCTGTGTATTGTATACATATTGTATGCATATTGCCATCGTATTGCATGTATATTGTGATGTTATTGCTGTCATATTGCCATTATATTGCCCTAATATTGCCTCTCTAGTGTATGTATATTGACTACGGCTCATCAATGGGTTTACGGTTTGGGCCATACTTCATTCAAAAAGAAGACGATGAGGAGAAAGAAACAACGTGCCTTTCAAAAACAAGCAGTCAGGTGCATCATAATTGCATCGTAAGACATTGTAAGAAATTATTTTAAAAAATAATAACAACTAAAAAATAATTTACAAAAAAAGGAAGGTATGAATAAAGAGACAGAGAGCGAATAAGGGGAGAAGAAGACAGAACGAAGCTAGAGAGAGACCCGGAGAGAGAGCTGCGCTATAGAAAGAGAGCAAAGAGAGAGACAGAGAGTTGCACTAGAGAGAGAGACAGAGAGAGAGAGAGCCAAGAGAGAGACAGAGAGCTACGATAGACAGATACCAAAGAGAGAGAGAGATGTGCCACAGAGAGAGCCGAGTGAGCTAAGAGAGAACAAAATTTTTGAACATGTGAAAAATCAGCAATAAGTGGACAATAATTATATTTTTATAGGTGATATTGTAATACTATTGCTATCATATTGTGGTTATATTGCTTTAATATTGCCTCTATAGTGTACATGTATTGGCCTAATATTGCTATTATATCGTATGTCAATGGCCATTTGGTCTAATAACAGAGTCTCCACTTCGTTGAAAGTAATCCTGAATTCAAATATCATGGACACGACAATTGTTATCCATCCTTATATTAGCATGAATTGATGTTGACCTTTGAAATGATAGTTGGACTTGCACATCGATTCATATTCAAAAGGAAAGTATTCTCTCCCTCAATGAATCTTCGTTCAAAAGAAGGCAGCTATCAAATATTGGGTACAAAAATGCAAGATCCACAGTAAATTAATTGGGCACAAACCACATATTACAAAATCAGGATGATTTTTGGCATGCTTGAAAAGACAAGGGCCAAATACAACAGAAAAGAAAATCCATTCAAGCTTCTCACTAAACATGGCTCAAGCACTCGACCATGGTTTCAATCCAAACCTACCCAACAAAGGCATACCACGTGTCCATCGTAACAGAAGAGTGGCATTTACAAAGCATGAACTGCAATATATTTCTTTTTCTCCTAAACAAAATTGTTACTAAAATGGAACAAAAGATCCCTAACATAGAGCAATACAAGCAAAGATAGTCAATTGTCATACACACAAAATTAGTCCTCATCCATCCCTGCATGCTGATCTTTCTTACTAGGGCCACCTACTGGTTTTGCCATTATAATCTGCAAGATAGTCAAAGCACTGTCAACAACCTTTTTTTAATGAAGGTATTAAACATTAAATAGGCTGCAATCAGATGGATTCATCATTTCTCACACATTTTTAGCTAGCCAGAAAACCCCCAGCATATAGATTTTCTATTTACTATCAAGCCTTCTGCACTGAAGTCATATTCATTATAAAAGTTCAACATTTCCCAAAAGTAACTTTCAATTTTATTTTATTTTTCCAAGTTAAAAACTAACATTTGCAACCGTTCTTTTGAGTTACAAAGGAGTTTGTGTTCTGAGTACACACGTGCATACATGCATCTGTGCCAAGTTAGGGGAACTTTGAAAAAAAGAAGAGAAAAAGACTTCACAAAAAGTATAAAAGTATAAAATTAAATAAATAAATAAAAAGAATAGTCAAGTAATTCATAAAGCCTCGACTTTTTATTATTATTATTTTTTAAACTGTATGTAGTTTAGCATTTTTTCTGCTTTAGCCTCAAAGATGCAATCAGGGATTCAAAGATGTAGTTCATACCAAATTTGGTTCGTCAGGTTTAAGTAGAAGACCTGGATCTGAAACTCTTACACTAGGCAGCACTTTACCCTGAGAATGATTTATATTCACTTCGTACCTTGTCAGGGTTGCTTGCCTGCATGCAATATAACCCCAAATATCAAATGTAGTTATAAAGCAGAGATACGAATTATATAAAACATGTCACTATTGAATGACATCATTCAAGACATCGTGTAAAGTTTTCCGCCTTATGTGTGCCCACAGTTAGAACAAGCAAGCCAGGAGCATATGACAAAACTAAACTTATACGTATCAAGTCTAAAAGAACAAATAATGTACATTAAGTAGGACCCTTTTTGCCAAAACAAAGCATATTGGATCCATATCAACAAAGCAATAAGAATTGTCCAATTGGGAAATCTCCAACTCAATCACCAATGTCATAAATCAATATTAATAACAATTTCACGAATCAAGCACAATCTTGGATACTGCACTTCTATTTCCCTGACTGGAACATGAGCAAAAAGCTTCTATTATGATCTACAATAGCATCGGTGTCCTAGAATTCAATCCACGTTATTTGTTTTGAGCCTAAAAACAGATTATTCTTCATTCTGAAAATGCACAAACTTAACAAGAGTCCGAGACTGCCAATTTACTAGTCACAGAAGACTTCCAATCTCACTCTCCTTCTCCCCTTCCCCCTCTCTCCTTTCAGAGCAAGACCAGAACGTAAAATCCAAATAGCCTATCCCACTCCTCTAGTACCTAAAACTAACCACGTATATCTTAATCCAATTCCAAACCAATCTGAAGGGGAAGCATAAATGATGGCTTCATCTACCAGACTTTATAAAATAAAATAAAAAGGGGTTGAATGAAAAGGCAAGCTTCCAACTGTTGCTTTAATTGCACAAGAAGTTCCTTAGAAGTCATGCTCCCACTAAACACTCAAATTAAATAGGGCAAAACAATTTTCCCATGCTATAACATACTCATTGTTTTTAGCTACAAAGGAACTATTCCTTTGTTAATAATAAGAAGCAAAATATTTCAGGCGTAGTTTGGGAGGAACTTAATTGAGCTTATAGTGGCCTAACTATCCAACTTTATCTATTTATTTATTCTAGTATCTTAAACAAAAATTACTCAAGCCATTGTTATAGGTTTTGCTCAACCTGCATAATGAACATAATAAAAACCAGGGAGCACAAACTAGCATACAGAGTGAATAAAAATAAAATTTGAGAACAGAACTGTTACCATCCACCAGGATGCCCCACATAAACCAAGACCTCCAGGCACCACGATACTTTTTGCAACTTCTAATGCCTTCTTCAGTGTTGTTTCTGACTCTGATAATTGTTTTGTCACCCCCAGGAAGATAGCCAAGATTGAAAGCGACAAGCCTAATCACCCGCGAAATCAAACCTTTCAGGAAGCAAGTTTTCTACTAAGAAAAATAATGCAGTAACACGTTCGATAATATTTCCATACAATATGAACATGGTATTAAGTATAATAACATTAGTCGAATATTCAATAACTTTCCTGGTTAATATACAGAACACATTCCGACTTCAATAAAGACCCAAAAGTTATTGAAGCAAACAATATGAATACCGATAAGTTTATGATTATACAAATCGAACATAAAACAGACGTAGAAAAAGCATTTGCATTAATCTTGGCCATTAGAAGAAATTTAATAGCCTTGAGTTTCTTTCTTATTTTAGCTCTGCGCACGTTTCGCATAAATCAAATGCCAATTGCATTAAGATTTTAAACACAGAACCATAAGATAGGAACATCAAGAAACTTGGGTTATAGTGAGTACCTAACAGATGTATCTTTTGGGAAAAAAAAAATACTCAAGCAGATAATTTTTTATTTATTTGCAATTTACCTCAAATGCAGGGCAATGAAATGCTTGCTTTTCATCCTCATTCGGTCAACCAACGTTTTCCCCATTTCATTAATAAGGTCATTAAACTTCAAGGCATGATAATTTGCTCTACACCTAAGTTTTTATAAATTTGAATCCAATTTATTTGAAAGCCTGTAATCAAACTTTGTGAGCTGAACACCCTTCACATTAGAAAGCATAACAAACAACTGTAAATTCTATATATCCCAAAAGGCACTCATTCAAGACTGGAAATTTTTCTTCCTCGGTTATATACACCAGCATATGATAATTAACAAATTCTTTACAAAAATGTGGTAGGTTCTCCTGAAAGACAATATTTTTTATTAAGAACAGGCACTAAACGATTCTGGTAGCATTTTGCATTGCCCTTCCTTGGGACACGCATGCTATATGGACTCATTGATTTTCCTCCCTTTGTTGGAAGCTGTTTAATGATTTCAACATCTTTTGATAGAGATGATATAAACCAGTCTACATCAAAGATTTCATCAAAGTTGCTGCACCAAATACCCGAATAAGAATATTAATCCACAGACAGTTTTTCTTACATGGACCTTCATAGTAGTTTTGTATCTGTGATATGGTGAAAATGACCTGGAATCCTTCCAAAATAATTTCTGGCCCAGCTTGAGAACAAGAAGAGTAGCATTCAAGATATAAGCTGCAACAAGAGCATCAGTTATCTGTAACAGAATCAAGAAAGAAGCACAAGATGCTGAATCAGCAGAAAAAACGTGCATGATAACAAACCAGTCTTATCACTCATGGAATGAAAAAGTTACAAAGTCCTATCAACAAGTCCTATACATGATCTACTTATAACCAGATGCCTAAACTAAATAACAAATCAAAATTAGACTAATAAAGAAGCCATTTGGAATCTGAATGCATAACCACAATGTACTTTAAGCCTTAAATGAAGATATTAGAACGATAAGTTAGGCCTCAAATGGAAGAAAACTAAGATGGGTGTCTACTGGATTAATATGCAGCTACAACTCAATCAAGAAACTCACCTCTCTTCTTTGCTGGTTTAAGCCTCCACTAATAGCAGTCAACAAATATGTTTTCACATCAGCAGCTGCAACATTTAGGACATTGGTTTTGTAAATCAAAAGCCTCAGATAAGTTAACCAAAATCATAACAGAATCGATTCAATTACGACGTCATTACTGCAACCATGGAGGAAAAAACCATAAATAAAGTTGATTACTTTACTTGCAAAGTTATCGGCGGCACGCTACCATGGAAGAAATCCGATTTCCTTGTACACTTGTTCAATCTATCTCTTTACACTGTTTCTTCAATCTATCAAACTGGGGAACCAGCACTGGCGGAGATGGAAGAAGAAGGAGGAGGGAGGAGGGAGGAGGAAGGAGATGGTCTGGAGTTTAAGTACGGCACCATGAGAATGAGTTGTGATACGCCGTCGTTTCAGAGTGATGAATGAAGGTGACGGAGTGTGCCTGTTGTTGCCAGATGGGTGAGGGTTAGATGAACAGTACCTCGTGGATGTCAACGGTGGAGTTAAGCTTGGATAAACAGCCACCGCTGAGGGAGAAAGACGATTGTGTCGGAGAGAGAGTTACACGAGGGAGAGAGCTCAGCGACAGAGACAGACTGAAGAGAGAGACAGAGCCAAGAGAGTTGAGAGAGAACCAATTTCTGAAAATGTGATATGGGTGCAATCAGTTTACAATAAAGATGTATTTATAGATCGTAGTTTTAAAAATTTTGAAAAGGGGTGGTATTTTGACAAAAAATTATAAAATGGGTGGTATTTTGAGCTATTTCCCTTGAATCAATCCTTATCCAGGCATCTTTCTCCTTCAATTAATCAAACCCAGAAAAAGTTCTTGTGTTTCTTTTACTCATCAAACTTAGTTTCTCCTTCTCAATTCATGAAACACAAAATGATTCAACTAAACAAACCCAGCAGCTCAGAAAGAGGAAGATTCAATTGCTGAAATAACCCAACAAATTCATACCTTCAGACTAATGTCTCATCTCAAAATGAAATCACCATATTTGAAGGGAAGATTCCCAAACCAGCACACCAGACCATGCTATTAGAAAGAGGTTTAACAAATTTGGGTCAGGTTTGATTTTGTGCTAGAGGTGGTCCTGGTTTTTTTTTTTGTTTTTTTTTTTTTCCAGGGAGGTAAGGGTGTGCTGCGAAATTTTTTTAGGGCGTCTACGCATGGTGTCCAAGAAGGGGAAGGGGGCTGAGGGAGATTTCGACATGGAGATGGCGGATTGTGGCATGTGGCTTGTGAGCAGGCGATGCCTAGTGCTGGAGAGAGAGTTTTTTTGTTTCTTTTTTGTTTTTCCTTTCTTATTTTTTATTTTTCAATTCATGTGTGGTCATTTAACAGAGCATTTGAAAGAATGACGTTGATAAGAAAAAAACTTGATGTAGTAAACTTTGAATTTCGAGAAACTTCCGGATTGTAAAGTGAAATTTACCCTTAATCTATATATATAAAGCAAAAGGCAGAGAATGGTGAAACATTCAAAATACCAGAAAATGCCCTTGGTTAATGCAAATATTAAGAATTGAAATTATTAATTAAATGAGGATAATATGGTAAATTCACAATTTTTTGTATTAAAAAAATTAAAATTAAAAGAAAATTCAGATAATGGGTCCTATTTTTATGGAACACAAATATTCATTATCTTTTTTTAATTTTAAAATAAATTTAAATTTTTTAAAAAAAAAACCTCTCGCATGCGCGGAAGCGCGTGCAGAGAGGCTAGTTATAATAACAAGTTGCCTGTATTGGAAAAAACTACGATGGTTTGTTTCAAGAATGATGTGTGACACCTCGACTCAATTTTAATCGTTTATTAAATTTATTTAATTGTGAAATTACAATTTTGTCTTTGGGATAAGGTCATGTTAGTCGATCCAAGTATGCTTTCTCATCCTCTCAATGAAGAGAGAAACTCTCATGTAACAGGTATAACACTTTTTGCTATCCCCAACCAATAACGTAATGACATGTAGGATAATTTTTTCACGTGTCATTGTGTTATTGGCCGGGGATAGCAAAATAGTGCTATCCCCATTATAGGTAAGTTTTTTTCCTCAATGAGATCTAGCTATCTATTCAGGTGGTTTGGGTCAATTTTGGGTTTTTGAAACTCAATCTAGAACCTAGGTTTTGACCAATTTTTTGCTTGATTTTCCGGCAAGTTCCGGCCACTTTTTGGTTGTGGCCCAAGACCAAAAGTTGCTTCCCTAGTTGTCAAAATCATGTAGGTATTGGTATTGTCGAGTGTTTCGAGAATTTTTCGGTCGCAGAAATTTTCTCAAGGCACACATGCCCTGCAGGCGCCTGGGCCTTGGTGTGGTGGCCCATTTTGTTCTAAAATATTCTCCATGTCGTTCCGAGCACGACGGTATGCTCAAATTCGAATAGTGTTATTGTTTGACGGTCAAAAGGATTTACGCCTATTAGGTGATATCCAGGTTCGATATGTTCGGATTGTTGGATCAACTCCATTTCCAAGTATGTTAATCTATGTACCTCTAGAATCGTGTAGGAACCCACGAATCGAGAATTGGAGTCCTGGATACTTCGAATCAATTATTCAAATATTACGTAAAATGATGACCGTCTGATAGTGCGATCGAAAGCAATCATACCGCTCAATCAAGACCAAACTTGCAGAACGGGTTTAGTAGGCTTAGTTGAACTCATAGGAACTTTCGGAGGAGGTCGTGGGCCACGCGGGCCCAGTTGACCAAATTTGGGAAGTTTGACCACTCAGTTGACCAAAAGTCTTTCAAGGTTATTCCACCTTTCAAAATGCATAGTTGGACCTTAGAAACTCTCCGTTTGTCGTATACACACTTGAGTCTCAAGAAAACTAGGAGCTTGTTTTTAAAGTTCTCTTTTGAAGTATTTTATTTAATCTAGTCCTCGTACTCTTCAATAGGTACTTAGGCTCAGCATACTCAGCAAGCAGGACCCTCTCAAGGTCACGCAGCTTCGAACTTCCTATGAGTGGACTTTGTTTTGAACAAGCATTATTTTCAAAGATTAGATTACCATGCATTTAAATTGGATTGCTTTGAATATGGAGTTGATATATTATTTTAATTATGGAATTTGTGGTCGTTTGGATATTTAAACTTCATAATTATTTTGGATATGGTTTATATGCTTTGAGAAGTTGTTATTTACATTATGATTTAAGAACTAGGCAAGTGGTGTATGAGAGTATGTACTTTGTTGATTGTTATGTGAGTATTGTGTTTGCACCATGCTAAGTACCCTCCCCTGGTTACCCACACATGACGTTGGATTTTCCAGCGTGTGGGCTCACTTGGTTAGAACTTTATCACACGTGGCGTTGGATTTTTCGACGTGTGATAAAGCAGGCTACGCGCATAGGACATAGTTGGTTTGGTTTGGCCACACTTGGCGTTGGATTTTCTGGCGTGTGTGCTATTGAGTGGCAGTCCCTCGGTTGGATAGCTCATCCCTAGATGTAGGGTAGAAAGTTCAAGCCGGCTAGTCAAACAATCCATGTGTAGGATTGTTTTCCCCGGTACTCGTATTGGTGTGAGATTATCGTATATAGATATTATATGTATATTTATGAATTTTGGGGCGTATACCTATACCGTCATGAGAATTTTCGTGGTCTATATGTATATAACTATATATATGTATACGCTTAACTACTTTAAAAGTTTTCCTTACATACTACGTTTTGTAAACCTATATCTTGGGAGGGGGTTTGGTTAGAATCAAAAGAAATTGAACTTCGTTAGAACTATACTATATCGGGAGTATAGGAGTACCTCAGTTTCATATTGATTTCGTATAAATGGTTTCAATTGCATGTTTTTAGCATCGTTTTTCAAATAGTGAGGTTAGTATGTTGTTTTCCATTACGATAAAACTTTGTTTTTATCCACTCATAATTTTCTGTTTTGCTCCCCCAGGCAATAGCTTGATCTGAGTCGAGCCGAGACTTGAATTTTCGAGCCCTGAACTTCTGTAAGGCAATCTTTATTTGTCTCTATTTCCGTTGAACTTTGTTTTCAGTTGTAAACTGAATTTCTCTAGGATTGCTCTGTTATCGCCTATGTTATGGTTGGATGTAAGGCCGGAGGCCAATTCTGTAATTGTGTGCGTATTGTGCATGCTGCTAGTTTAGAATTATTACTGTATTTTTAGACAGGTTGAAATTTTTGAGAAAGTCCATTTTTTAGGGGAGACTCTGCCGAAATTTTGGCAGAAAGTCTCGACCCTCGTTTCCTTTGTTTTTGGAGAAGAGGATGATGTTAGTAAGTGGGGCTGACATCAGGTGAATGTCGAAAAAACCACAGGGTTCGTCACAGATTCCGAGGAATTTGGGGCTGGTCCTGTCATGATGTTTGGGTTTTATATAAACCCAATAGTTCCCTCCTTGAGGAAAGTTCTAACTCGTGGAAAAACAAAGAGTATTTCCTTAGTGCTCTAGTTTACTCATTTGATCAATTTCGAGTCTAGTCAACAAAGTACAGATATATAATTGGTTTGCCAGAGT
Organism: Prunus persica; assembly: GCF_000346465.2. Taxonomy (NCBI): domain Eukaryota; kingdom Viridiplantae; phylum Streptophyta; class Magnoliopsida; order Rosales; family Rosaceae; genus Prunus; species Prunus persica. Next base: position 14,813,451 of record NC_034009.1, read on the forward strand.
CTTAAATTGAAGTGCTTTAATTTAGGATTATCAATTGTTAAATCTTGGGAGATGGACGCCTGTTGAACTACGAGCACAAGGATAGGAGCGAAATATGTGTTTAGGACATTACAATTCTTGCAAGCCTCAAATGCTAATATTGTCAATATTTCTACACATTTATGTTTATTAGTTTACATGAGTTCTATGTAAGTTTGCTATCATATTTGATGCTTATAATTTTGTTGAGAATTATTATTTTTAAATTCATATTTCCTATTGTTCCACCGACACTAAGTGCACCACAACAGTAACTGTAGGTATTTAAGCACTAGGTAACACTATGTTTTGGGTCTGTATGAATTTTTGTAAGGGAAAATTGCAAGAAGAGTAGTGGGAATAGACCATAGATAAAGTCTCCTCTTTATTTCACTTAATCCAATCAAGATTTGGTGGGAAGAGTGCAACGGTGGGGACAAGTAAATTGACCACATTACGAAAAGATAAAATGAGTAGTTATGTTCCATAAAATAGGAACCATTATTAGATTTTATTTTTAATTTTAATTTTTTAAAATATAAATTGACCATATTATCCTCATTTAATTAATATTCAAATTTTAATATTTGCATTAACCAATGGTATTTTCTGATAGTTTGAATGTTTCACTGTTCTCTGCTTTTTGCTTTATATATATATATATGAGAGAGAGAGAGAGAGAGAGAGATTTGTACCACAACCTTCTAGTTTGGGAAACACGGCCTTATTGTCATGATTGTTTTCTGTTTCGTCCACTTGGAATAATTTATACTACTTTACAGCGAGGGATGAGGAAGGAGAGAAGAGAGATAGGGAAGGGGACTTGCTGTTAACGGAGGAAGGATTTGGTGGCTGCTCCCTATGGAGGGAGAGAGGCAGGGGAGCTGAGTGGTTGGGTTCTTCTAGTTTTTCTTTTTTCTTGAGTTAATTACCGCATTATGACTTGGCATTTAGTTAGGGGAAGATGGTGGGCAGATGTCGGCACAAGTTGGGTTATTTTGGTCCCAATCTGTAATCCAACTCATACACAGCAATTTATGATTTCTTGGGACTTGCTTATTATTAGGCCAACCCAATCCAACTCTTTTGTGATCGAGTTGGGCCATTTGATTAGGTTAACCCAAAATTATGCCCTTAAGTTTTTATTCCAACCCGTACATAGAGGTTTATATTTTTTGAATCTAATACCCACTCATTACCAGGCCAACCCTTTTAGAGCACTTCCACCCATTTGCCATGGCAAACGGCAAGGGCAAGGCAAGGTGTGTTTCCACCCATTGCCATCGCAAAGGACAAATACTATTCACTTTTAGTTTTTTTTTTATTATTATTTATACCTAAACAATTAATTTTTAGAAGATTTTCGGTTCCCACGTGTCAATATTTAATACAAAATTCATATCTCATAATTCGAATAATTTTTCGGATTCAAATAAGATTTTCAGAAAAGATTCTCGGTTGCCACGTGTTGATATTTATTATAAAATACAAATCTCAAATTTCATATAAAATTTTAGGGTAAGATTCTCGGATGCCACGTGTCGATATTATTTATTATAAAATACAAATCTCGTATTTCAGATAAGATTTTTACCCTCTAAAATCGCGACACATGTCATCTCTATCTTCTAAATTTCTCTATAAAATCAGAGGCTCAACTCATACCTCTCACACCATATCTTTCTATCCTTTCATTTATCAGATTTTAGATTTCATACTCCACTTTCAATGTCATACATGAGGAGATGCTTGGAGAGACAAGAGCGAGAAATTAAAGAAAGAGGGCGAGAAGAGCTGAAGAAAAAAGGGTGCAGCAAGAAGATGATGAACAAGTTGCCATGGCGGTGGGTATGCTCGATCTATCAAGGCAAGGCCGCTATAGTGGTTCACAAGTCGGCCGTGGCCCGAACGTAGACAGATATAGGCATTCTCGGGGTAAGAATCTTTTGGAAGATTACATTATCCCAAATTCTGTGTACTCTAATGTTGATTTTCGAGGGAGATATAGAATGCAACCCCATTTGTTCAATAAAGTCATGCATGATGTTTGCAATTACGATGCATACTTCGTTTAGAAGTGTGATGCTGTTGGGTTTTTGGGGCTTCTTCCGGAGCAAAAGCTTACAGCTGCTATACGAATGGTGATGTATGATGCATATGCTGATTAGGTGGATGAGATTGCTAGGATGGGGGAAGTCCACTACTCTTGAGAACTTGGTCATATTCTGTGATGCAATCGAAACTCTCTACACCAAGGACTACCTCCGCAAACCTACGCTTAGGGACCTCCAAAGGTTTCTACACAAATATGAAGCTCAAGGTTTTCCAAGCATGATTGGAAGCATCGACTGTATGCATTGGCAATGAAAGAATTGCCCAACTGCCTGGCAAGGAGATTATGGGAATAGGAAAAGGCAAAAGCATATCATTCTGGAAGCCGTTGCTGGATTCGATACATGGTTTGGCATGCCTTTTTTGGAATTGCCGGATCTCAAAATGACCTGAATGTGTTGGGTCAATCCTCGGTATTCAACGACCTCTTGAGGGGTGAAGCCCCGAATATCACCTATGAAGTCAAGTGAAGATACTCTGTGTTGAAGCTTTGTTTATGTTTTGTTTTGAATTATGCTTTGGTTGTGTTTTACTTTTAATTATGCTTTGGTTATGTTTTTTTTTAAAATTATGCTTTAGTTTGATGTATGCAATCTGTTGAATAAAAAGGTATTTTATTGAATGATTTCTTTAGTCACTATAAGAAAAGCAATAGAACTAATTATGATGTACTACTTATTAAATAAAAGACAAGAATTACCACTACTTTAATAAAAAAAACAAGCAATACAATTAAATAAAAGGCAAGCAAAATAACTTAATGGTTTTGATCATTTAACCAATCGGTGTTGCTAGGTCCATCGTTACAGAAAAGCCTTCTTCTCATAACATCCCTTCGTTCTAGCTTCCAAAATTGTTTTGTTTCAATGGACATATGGCTTGTATCCATGGCCATGGTTTCTCGATCATTCTTCTCAATGTCTTGTTTGCGTATATACTCCCTTTCTCTTGCATATTCTTTATTCAGTGCCTTCTTGTCCGCATCTTTTTTCATGTCTAATTCAATTCTCATGGTGTCGTTCTTTGCAATTTGCTCCAAAAGTTTTGCAGTATCATTGGTGGAAGTACTCTCTCTCTTGGCCTTCGTCGCCTTTCTCCCAATGGGCCTCGGCTCCCTTTGAATTGGTGAGTCTTGACTCATCGGGGAATCCAAAGGCAAATCTGACGCCGTTGAATCATGGAATGGTGTCTCGTTCAACACAACGGTCGGACCTGCGAGAATAATTCTGAACCTCGAACAATTTTTCAAAACCTCCCAACATTGGTCATGGTTGAAAGATTTTTTGCCTTGCCCAATGGCACCAAACCATATTTGTGCTTGCATAATCTATTTAAAAAAAATATTGGAAATGCAAGAAACATTACAAATTTTTTTAAAAAAAATTAGGACATAAAAATTAATAAAATGGAAATTACAAATACTTTACCTCATTGCCACGATTTTCCCCGCTTCGATGGTTGTCCCTCTCTTTTGCCAACGCATCTCTCCATTTTCCCAACTCTTTATTCAAAAAATTCACCTACTAGCCAAGACCATTTCCGTACAAGCCAAACCCAATCTTTCACAAAATTCAGCATGAATTTTTCTCCACATATGAGAGAATTTCATCTCATTGCCCGTGATCGGACAATGACCAACTTGGACCCAACACTTACACAATAGAACATCTTCCATGGTTGTCCACGCCCCTCCGGCTTCGATGGAAGATGTCATAAGATGATGAATAAAAACTAAATTTGAAAGTGAATAAAATTTTGTCTAGAAAGTGAATAATATTAGAAGGAGAAGAAAATATATGAGGATTTGGTGTTGAAAGTGAAGAATATTGGTAGGTGTTTATAGAAAAAAAAATTGAATTTTTTTCCATATTTTTTTATACACAAAAAAAAGGGCAGCCATTGGATTGAAGGAGAAAACTAGATCGGAGAGCCCAAAGGCAGCCACGTGGCTTCTAGCCGTTGGTGCAAAATCAGGGCTGATGCCAGCCTAGCATCTGCGCACGAAATTCGAATTTTTTTTTTTTTTTTTTATAAAACTTTTGGAGTGTGAAATGTACGAGCCAACGGTAAAATAATTTCAAACTCGGGTGTTGACGTCAGGCTAGCGTCAGCCATAACGTCAGCAGCCCTCGGCTAGAGCACAGGCTCGTTTCACCTGTGGGCTAGCCCCGTTTCGTGGGACCCCCAAGCTGCTCGGGCAGCTTCGGCCCTCTGGAATGCGCTTTTGGGCTTGGGCCCCCTCTTGCCCTGGCAAGGGCCCCTTGCTGGAAGTGCTTTTATGATCGGGTTGAGCTATTCAGTCGAGTTTACGCAAAATTATAACCATGGAGTTAGGTTAATTGTGCAAAGGCACAAAGCAGGGTACCCATTCCTTTACACCCACATCTAATTCCCTCCTCGTACATTAGAATATTATAGATATCGTATTGTCAAACTAGGGGAAAAAAATGGTGAATGAAAATGTTGAGGGTTCTAAAAGAAATGTTATGCTTCTAAAGGAATGGTTGCAGCTTCTAATAGAAATGCTGTTGCTGCCAAGGGAGATGATGTTCAGTTAGTTCCAAAAGACAGGTTGTTGGATCTTAAGGATAGGAAAAGGGGGATGAAGGAGGTCTTTGAGGTAAAGAGAGAGTGGAAGAGTTTGATAATCTACCTATCTTCCCCATATATTCGAAAAAGAACCATACAATATAGACACTAAATGTATGTTTCAACCCACATGAAAATTAGAAAACAAAACCCTAGTTTTGGTTTCTTGACAAGCAATGTCATTCTTTTGGTGACAAAGAAAATTAAGTCAAAGAAATAAAATGAAAAACTTCGCTTGACCCCAGATTATTTCATACTTTTAGATACTCATACGACATGATGAAATCTGTGCACAAAATGACCAACGTCTCAAAGTCAGTCATAACATAACTCCTAACGGTAAGGAAATTCACAAAGCTCATGAGGTACAAAGAAGCATTATGACATGACAAAAGACACATGCTCATGCGGCTTTCCATGAAGACACTGGAGGAGTTTCAGAGTTCTTCCAAGTACTAACGTCATTCTGATATCTGTCACCTTTAACGGCATCAGCCGAAGCAAAAGATTCAAGCTCAGCCAGTTCTTCTGGTGTCAGTTTCACAGAGAGAGCACCAATGTTCTGGTTAAAATTCTCAATCTTGGTGGTTCCGGGTATCGGACACACATCGTTTCCTTGATGATGAACCCAGGCCAGTGCTAGCTGAGATGGGGTGCACCCTTTCCTTGCAGCAAGATCACTAACCCGCTCGAATAGTGTTTTATTATGCTCTACGTTTTCGGGTTGGAACCTGGGGTGAAGCTGCAACCATTGAACTAAACAATTCAGAATCAAGACTAAGTTTGCTTGATCAAAATGACATGATAAAGATGTACAACAATCCCATGGACAGAAATAAGCATGACCAGAAAACTACAGTTAACTTTCTAGGAAATCAGGAGAAGCTCCCTTTCTTGCCAATTTATTTCTTCAAATTATAGTGAAGCATTAGAGAAACCGAAAGGCCTAAATGAAAAATGGGAGTGTGAAACTCTGAGAAATTTTCCTTGCCACCACAAAACATTATAAAATACAGAATATTGAAGCAAATTAGAACGTTAGTGGGCTCTGACTGTCTGGATGAATGACAGCTACTTAGGTACTAACGTTACAGAAAGAAATTTTGTGCACTAGCCAAGTTTTTGATGGAGAGAAGACTACTGAGAAAACTCAGTAAGAGGGTTCTGGGAGAGATTGCGAGATGAATTATCAACTTGAGATCTTGCAGGGTAGATGGAAGTTCAGGAAATACACAATCATAGCATCATGATGATACCAAGAAAATTTTATCTGGCAGTTTGGTAATTTAAAATCGAAAAAATTTGTGAAATACCAACAAACCTTTCGAGAATCATTCTGGGAGAGGTTTTCGACAAACTTAGCCCCTGATGAAAAGAATCCTCTCCCTAGAGGACTGTAAGCAACAATACCAATGCCAAGTTCCCTGATAAATTTAGGCAAGTGAGATAAATTATAATGAATTTGGTACATATTTGTTATTTACAAATATAACAGTTCTACCAGTTCCACAAAACCTCACCGGCAAGTAGGAACTATTTCTGCCTCGACATCTCTCGACCACAAGGACCACTCCAACTGCACAGCTGTAATTGGATGAACAGCATGTGCTCTTCTTATTGTAGAAGCTGAGGCCTCAGATAGGCCAATGTACTTCACCTTACCCTCTTCAACTAGTTTCTTCAATTCCCCTACCTTGCAAAAGACATAATAAAGGAATTTAAGGAATCAAAAGAAAATACTCAAAATAAGTTAATCATGATGCAAGCCAGAACCAAACGAAAAGAAAAAAAAATCAGTCTAGTAAGAAAAGAGAACTAGCTTCAAGATGATCAATATTACATTTTATGATACTCTAGAGCAAGTCCCAAAAAAAGGATGCAATCACATTGAGATAGAACTAAACTTTCAAAAATTACAACTAATTTGCCATCACAAACAAGTGGTTCCTGTTATATGAGATATGAGGTCAAACCATGACTTCTGCAAGGTAAACCACAAATGTAATCAAATTGAGGAATTGATAAAACATGTGACTAAAAATGATACAAGATGTTGTCAAATCTTCGGATAAACATGACTTTACTAGGCCTGCAGATGCATATTGCTCTGTAATTGCTATTAAAGGAGATCAAATCTCAAGGAGGGAAGAAGACAAACCGTGACTTCTATGGGGACAGTGGTGTCAATCCGATGCTGATAATAGAGATCAACAGAATCAACACCAAGGCGCTTCAAGCTATCCTCAGCAGCAGCCCTCACATAGGCAGGGTCACCTCGCACCTCCATCTTCTTCTCTGCGAAGTGGATGCCAAACTTGGTGGCCAATTCAACCTTCTCTCTTACCCCTCCCTTCAGAGCCTGTTCCACATTAATCCAACAAAATCTAGTTCACTTCATCATCATCAATCGCAATTAATTGAAAAATCTAAATAAAACCCAAAAAAGCAATTACATTTATCATTGTCTCTCTCAATGCTTGTGCTTGGCTGGCTAAGTATCTTAAATACAGGAACCAGAGTGAACACAACCCAATTCACTTCTTCATTAATTCATCCCATTCAACAATACAAACAAAACCCACAAAGCAATTGTACAAATTATTGTCTCTCTCAGTACTTGTGCTTGATTTAGTAACTTAAATACAGGAACAAGACTGAACCAAACCAAACCCAATTCATTTTATCATCAACTCATCCAATTTAACAGCCCAAACAAACCCAAAAAGCAATTGATACAAATTATGAGCAAATATTAAGAAGCAAAGTCAAGGTTAGTGGCGTACCTTGCCAAGCAAAATTTCGTTGGTGAAGGGGCCGTATATGTCAGAGGTGTCGAGGAAGGTGACGCCGGAGTCAATGGCATGGTGGATGAGACTGATCATGTCTGCGTCGGGCTTCGGAGCGCCATAGAAGGCAGACATGCCCATACATCCCAGGCCTTGAGCAGAGACCTCAAGGCCTTGTGAACCCAACTTGATCCTCCTCACTCCTCCTGCCATTTGCTATCTGTGGTTGTTTCAGTTTGGTTCGTATATTTATAATTGCAGAAAGTGAAAACTTCAAACGAGCTGGCCAATCTGAAACAATTCAAACGTGCCGGCGCCAGATCATCTCTCCCATCGATGCTTTTTTTTTTCTTCTCTCTCTCTTTTCAAATTTCTTTCAGGGAACTGTGCACAAATACTAGACTATTAGAATGTCTGGTGAGCCTGCCAATGAATATTTGGACAAATCATGCATCCACATAGGTGCAGCAAGCGTCATGGCTGATGCGGAAGCCATTGCAACTGTTGGTTGTCATTTGAACAAGCTACCGTTTGGTAAGACAGCATTTTCAACTGACGTGTCAAAAGTGTTACATAGATATTTAATAGCTAGAAATACTATCTCATATCACTCCAACCAATATGTCAAAGCTAATGTAGAATGAAGACTAGAAGTTGAAATGTTATTTTTGACATTCCAAAAGCAAGATGTCAAATGAATATATATATTTTTTAAAATTTAAAATAAATCTACACTAAAATGTAATAAAATAATAATTTAATTTGACATATTGAGTGGAGTGTAAAACTGTGTAAGATATTAAATTACCACATTAGCCATCAAATTTAAATTTGATGTTTAGTATTTGACATCTCCCTTGGAGATCCTCGCCCTTCTATCCGGAAAAAGAATGCATATTTTTAATAATTTATAGACTGAATTACCCCTCCATAACTAACAGAAGTTTTAAAAAAAAAACGTGACAGAAATTGCAGATTCTACTTGCATTGCTTCAAATTAAAATGACAGAGACCAACATGGTAAAAGTAACAAACTACAAACACTAAAAGTGACTTTTTGCCATAAAAGATTAAATAAATAATTTTTTTTGAAAAGGAGAAAGACACAGATGATGAGTCCTCTTTATTTCACCTAATCCAATCAAGATTTGGTGGGAGGAGTACAACGGTGGAGAGGAATAAGAGCATCCACAATGTGCTCCTTAAACTACCTTCTTAGCTAAAATTTGGGGAGGAATTGAAAAACCCACCTCTAACCATGCTCCTTATCCAGCTCCTAAAATAGGGAGATCTTTAGGAGTTCTTAAATCTGAGAAGAGAGAAATCACTCCTAGTGACTCTCTATAATTAAATGCTTTTGTATTTAATATTATTTTAAACATTTATTTAATGCCAAGTATTTCTTTATTTTTGTTTTTGTGTCTACACTTTATTCAAAAATTGAATTAAAAAATATTTAAAATATTTATGATTCTTTAAAGTATGGAGTATGGTTGAAGTTGAAATTTTTTATAGAGCTCTTAAAATAGTTTTCTAGTGTTTGTAGCTAAATGTTAACTAAAAAAAATAGAGAGCATTATTGTGGAAGCACTAAATTGACTATGTTACGAAAAGATAAAATAAGTAGTTATTCAATAAAAATAGGACTCATTATCATATTTTATTTTTAATTCTAATATTTTAATATAAAAATATAAATTGACCATATTATCCTCCTTTAATTAATAATTTCAATTTTTAATATTTGCATTAACCAAGGACATTTTTTTGGTATTTTGAATGTTTCACTATTCTCTACCTTGCTTTATATATACTAGCATCTCGCACACTCTTCCGCGCTTGATAGATTTTTTTTAAAATTTTTTAAAATTTATTTTAGAATTAAAAAAGATAATGGGTAGTTTTGTTCCATAAAAATAGGAAATTACTCCTAGTGACTCCCTACAATTAAGTGCTTCTGTATTTAATATTATTTTAAATATTTATTTAATGCCAACTATTTTTTATTATTGTTTTTGTGTCTACACTTTATTCAAAAATTGAATTAAAAAATATTTAAAAGATTTATGATTCTTGAAACTAGGGAGTATGGTTGAAGTTGAAATTTTTTATAGAGCTCTTAAAATAGTTTTCTAGTATTTTTAGCTAAATTTTAACTAAAAAAATAGAGAGCATGATTGTTGAAGCTCTAAATTGACTATATTACGAAAATATAAAATGAGTAGCTATTCAATAAAAATAGGATTCATTATCAGATTTTATTTTTAATTTTTAATTTTTAATATAAAAATATAAATTGACCATATTATCCTCCTTTAATTAATAATTTTTAACTTTTAATATTTGTATTAACCAATGGCATTTTTTTGGTATTTTGAATGTTTCACCATTCTCTACCTTACTTTATATATACTAGCCTCTCTGCACGCTCTTCCACGCCAGAGAGATTTTTTTATTAAAAATTAAAAAATTATTTTAGAATTGAAAAAGATAATGGGTAGTTGTGTTCCATAAAAATAGGATCAATTATTTGATTTTTCTTTTAATTTTAATTTTTTTTAATATGAAAAAGTGTGAATTTACCATATTATCCCTATTTAATTAACAATTTTAATTCTTAATGTTTGCATTAACCAAGTGCATTCTTTGGTATTTTCAATGTTTTACCATTTTTTACCTTTTGCTTTATATATATAAATACCCTATATGAAATAGACTTTAGAAACACACCCAAAGCCCATTTACAACATAACAAAGAGACTTTTAACTTCTTATAAATTACAAAGCTGCCATCAATTTCTTAAAATAAGCCCAACCCAAAATACTCATTAGGGTATCAAAGTCATTTAATAATCAAAATTAAATTTAATAGGGCCAACTGTCATTTTTGGGGCTTTTTTTTTGGGTTTATTTATAGAAATGAAATGGTGTAGGATTTATCTATATTATTAGTGCTAAGAATAGGTATATGACTAAATATCTCTAATTTATTCTACTTTATAGGGAGGAATGAGGGAGGAAATAAGAGAGAGAGGGACAGGGACTTGTCGGTGACGGAGGGGTGTTTGGCAGCGGCTCCTCATGGAGGGAGTGAGGTAGGGGTGCTGAGTGGTTGGGTTCTTCTAGTTTTTCTTTTTCTTGGGTTAATTACCGCATTATGACTTGGCATTTAGTTGGGGGAAGATGATGGGCAGATGTCGGCACAGGTTGGGTCGGTTTTGGTCCTAATATGTAATCCAACCCATACATAGCGGCTTATGATTTCTTAGGACCTGCTTATTATTAGGCCCACCCAATCAGACTCTTTTGTACTCGAGTTGGGCCGTTTGGTTAGGTTAACCCAAAATTATGCCCACTCTTAAGTTTTGGTTCCAACTCGTACATAACGGTTTATGATTTTTTGAACTCAATACCCACTCATCACTAGCCAACCCTCTTATTATTGGGTTGAGCTATTCAATTGAGTTGACCCAAAATTATAACCATAGAGTTAGGTTAATTGCGCAAAGCAAGGTACCCGTTCTTTTTCACCCACGTTCGATCCCCTCGTCGTACATTAGAATAGTATAGATATTGTATTATCAAAATAGGAAAAAAAAATAATAATAAAAGAAGGGAAGATTCACTATAATACTTAATATAGGAGCCCAAATTATTTAAAAAAAAACTTATATGAAATGGAGTTTAGAAACACACCCAAAATTCATTTACAACATAACAAAAAGGCTTTTAACTTCTTTTAAATTACAAAACTGCCATTGATCTCTTAAAACAAACCCAACCCAAAATCTTCATAAAAAAGCCCAAATCACTCAATGGGGCATCAAGGTTATTTAATAATTAAAATTAAATTTAATAGGGCTAACTATCATTTTTTGGGTATGTTTATAGAAATTAAATGGTTTAGGGTTTATTTATAGTTTTAGTGCTAAAAATTGGTATATGACTAAATATCAAAAAATAAAAATAAAAAATGAACGAAATTGTTGAGGGTTCTAAAGGAAATGTTATGCTTCTAAAGGAACGGTTGCAGCTTCTAATAGAAATGTTATTGCTGCCAAGGGAAATGATGTTCAGTTAGTTCCAAAAGACAGGTTGTTGGATCTTAAAGATAGAAAAAGGGGGATGAAGGCGATCTTAGGTAAGGAGAGAGTGGAAGAGTTTGATCTCTTAAAAATTGCTAGCGACAGAGAATTTAAGTCAAAGAAATAAAATGAAAAACTTCGTTTGACCCCAGATTATTTCATACTTTTGGATACTCATACAACATGATGAAATCTGCTTACAAAATGACGAACGTCTCAAAGTCAGTCATTGGATACCACTTCACATGAACTACTTATTCTCATAACGGTAAGGAAATTTACAAAGCTCAAGCGGTACAACGAAGCATTATGGCATGACAAAAGGCACATGCTCATGTGGCTTTCCATGAAGACACTGGAGGAGTTTCAGAGTTCTTCCAAGTACTAAAGTCATTCTGATATCTGCCACCTTTAACGGCATCAGCAGAAGCAAAAGATTCAAGCTCAGCCAGTTCTTCTGGTGTCAGTTTCACAGAGAGAGCACCAATGTTCTGGTTAAAATTCTCAATCTTAGTGGTTCCGGGTATCGGACACACATCGTTGCCTTGATGATGAACCCAGGCCAGTGCTAGCTGAGATGGGGTGCACCCCTTCCTTGCTGCAAGATCACTAACCTGCTCGAATATTGTTTTGTTATGCTCTAGGTTTTCAGCTTGGAACCTGGGTAGATACTGCAACCAACAAAGTAATCAAGGTTAAAATTACTTTATAAAAATGATATGATATAGAGGAGGCACAATTCAAAGGCCCTGATAAGAAGTCAACATAACTTTGTAACACTAGAATAGAGACTCCTTCAGATGTTGTGCAGAAATCCATTATTTTCATGGCATTACAAAATATTTGAGGATTGCAGTGAAGAAGTCAACTAAGGCAGGTTCATTAATGATAATGATCATAACACGTTATTCCTTTGTTTTTCTTTTTTCAACTCAAGTAACACTGTCAGACAGTGCACTGTCAATTACCAGAAAATTAGTCTACCTGGGGAGAACACAAAATTACAGTTACTTTCTATGAAATAAGGAGAAGCTGATGGGCAACCTGGCTAGCATGTTTGTTTCTTCAAATTATAACAAAGGTGGGAAGTGAATTCCAAAAACAAATACATAAATAATATTAAAACAAATCATTCTGATTTGGCCTAATTCAACTCTGAGAATTTTTTACCTTAGAACAGGATTATATTAAGAGTATTTAAGCCTTGGGACTATCTGGATAAATCAGGGATACTTGGATACAGCAATTCTAAAAAAATTTCTTTTTTCCATGTGAACTCAACAAGAGGGTTCTAGCCTGCAAGGGGAGATTACTAAAACTTGTGAGATCAATTACTAATCTGAGAACTTTCTAGGAGATACAAGGACGTTCACAATGCTACTAATTTTCTCTAATGTGCATGCACTTGTGCACTTGAAAATCAATATCTATGTGGCATATCAACACACCTTTCGGAAATCATCATTGGGAAGATTTTCAAAGAACTTAGCTCCTGATGAAAAGAATCCTCTTCCTAGAGGACTGTATGCAACAATGCCGATGCCAAGTTCCCTGGGAAAATCAAAAAATGAGATTAGCATGAAATTTTACCTACTTTATAAACAAATCAGTTAGTTCCATTAAGACTCACCGGCAAGTAGGAATTATATCTTCCTCCACATCTCTTGTCCACAACGACCACTCCAACTGCACAGCTGTTATTGGACGAACAGCGTGTGCTCTTCTTATTGTGGAAGCAGAGGCCTCGGATAGTCCAATGTACTTTACCTTACCTTCTTCAACTAGTTTCTTCAGTTCCCCAACCTTGTAAATGACATGATAAAGGAATTTAAGGAATGACATGCATTTCTCAAAATAAGTGAATCATGATGCATGCCAGTACAAAAAAGAATAATACTAACAGTCAAGCATATAAGGAAAGTAACACAGCTACTGCCTATATCCAGTGCAGAGTTCAGACATATGATAAAGATAACACACACACACACACAGAACACAGCCCAAACAATTAAGACCCTTTCATCTAGTGGGGAGGAAATGGTGCAGATTGTAATAACTGAGGGTCAAACAAAGAAAAAATCAAGATGAAATGTTTTTCAGTTAAAATCAGTAAGAAGATTTACACAAACCATCATCTAAAATTGTTGATAAATAACTGAGAGTAATTCAAACTTCTATAACGAGTTCATCATCACTTGACGCTTAAAGATATAAAAATACACTCATCAAAGACAACCTTTTCCCGCTTGAACAACTCAACACAATGTAGTTTAGAAAATGGAACTAAAAAAGGGGTTTCAGTCAAAAGATGTGGTCAAACCATACTTCTACTTGGTAGAATACAAACGAATTGAATGGGGATTGAACTAATAAAATGATAGAAGATGTTGTAGGTCTTTGAATAACCATGACTTCGGTAGACCTGCAGATGCGTAGTTACTAATTTCAATTAGTTCTCCTCGAGCACCATTCTTACTAAAGACACATGTCTTGTTTTCTCAATTCAATGGAAACTATATTATCATATGAAGTTATCAACACAATTGTTCTGCGATTGTAATATCAAAATTCAAGGGAGAAAAAAACAAACCGTGACTTCAATGGGTACACGGGTATCAATCCGATGCTGATAATAGAGATCAACAGAATCAACACCAAGGCGCTTCAAGCTACCCTCAATAGCAGCTCTCACATATGCAGGATCACCTCGAACCTCCGGCTTGTTATCAGCAAAGCTGATACCAAACTTGGTGGCCAACTCAACCTTCTCTCATACCCCTCCCTTCAGAGCCTGTTCCTCATCAATCCAACAAAATCCAATCCAATTCATCATCATCATTTACAATCAAATCAATTGAACAATCTAAACAAAACCCAAAAAGCAATTTTATATATATATATATATATATATATATCATTGTCTCTCTCAGTGATTGCGCTTGGCTTAGTAACTTAGTACAAGAACAAAACTGAACACAAACCAATTCACTTCATCATTTGTTCATCCATTCAACAATACAAACAAAACCCACAAAGCAATTATAAAAATTATTCTCTCTCAGTGCTTGTGCTTGTGCTTGTGCTTGATTTAGTAACTTAAAGACAGGAACAAGAGTGAACAGAACCCAATTCAGTTCATCATCAACTCATCCAATTTAACAGCCCAAACAAAGCCAAAACGCAATTGATACAAATTAAGAGTGATTATAAGCAAAGTCAAGGTTAGTGGCGTACCTTGCCAAGAAGAATTTCGTTGGTGAAGGGGCCGTAGATGTCAGAGGTATCGAGGAAGGTGACTCCGGAGTCAATGGCATGGTGGATGAGACTGATCATGTCTGCGTCGGGCTTCGGAGCGCCATAGAAGGCAGACATGCCCATACATCCCAGGCCTTGAGCAGAGACCTCAAGGCCTTGTGAACCCAACTTGATCCTCCTCACTCCTCCTGCCATTTGCTATCTGTGGTTGTTTCAGTTTGGTTCGTACATTTATCTCTGCAGAAAGTGGAAACTTCAAACGAGCTCACCAATCAGCAACAATTCAAACTTGCCGGCGGCAGAGCATCTCTCCTATTGATTTTTCTTGCTTTTTTTTTTTTTTTTTAATTATAAATTTTTTTATGGAAAAGATATTCATCCCACCAAAACAAAGAGGAAACAAACAGACAAGGGCTGAAGGACACACGTCAGCAAACGCAAGAGTAAAAGCAGAAACTAGGAATTAAGCAAACTGCTAAGAAAGGAAATATAACAAGACATAAACTGCGCAGGAAGCAACAGGGTATGACATTCCAAAACAGGATGTCAAGCTCACTGAACAGTACGGGAGATCCTTAGCATCCTGGAGGGCAAGGAAGGCCATCGTCGTTAAGTACATGCACAAGAGAGGTCGGGGGTCTAGATTCCAAGACTTCCGGGCTCGACCTCGAGAGTGCCACTGCCAGCGACGCCAAATGATCTGCCGCTTGGTTTCCAATTCTATTGATAATTTTTCTCTGATGACGCACCTATGAGACGATGCCATGTGTCATTAGATTCCAATTACTACTATTTTACAATGCTTTAACATCCAAAAATAATAATAAATTCACAAAAATTCACACATAAAAAATCATACGAACTCCTTGTGACATTTATTTCATATTTTAAGCTTTAAAATATAATTTTTGTTTCTCTACTAACAATAATACGTTACAACAACTTTTTCTCCAATTATTACTTCAAATTTCGTAAAGTCAAAATTTAGTTTTCACACATTAATATAGTTGAAGATAATGTCTCAAAGGGGTGTTTAGAAATTTTATGTTCATTCTTTTGGGATTTTTTTATATAATTATTATCAATTTGAAAATCAATCTTGATGTCAAAACAAATAAATAATTTAATAGATGACAGGTGGCGTCCCATGTTAATTGTTAGAAAAAAGTAATGGTTATCATATACTTGTCATTAATTTTCTGCTCTTCTTCTTTCTGTTTACAGATGAAGACTCTGAACTGGATGGTACGATGGTCAGGTGCATAGATTTTTAGCTTGCCTTTTGGTTTGGCAGAGATGACCAAGTTGAATGATTACGTTACATCATCTGTTTCAATGCTCACAACTCTTTCAGCATATATATTTCCTTGCTTTAAAAGTTGGAAGTTTTTCCATTTCAATGCAATTTCCTTATAATACTTTGGTTCTGCGCTGGACTTTTGCATAGCCTGCATTCTTTTGTACAAATTTTCTTATTCAATTTCTCAATTTTAATAAGTATTGAAGCCCTAAAGAAATCTTTGTGATGCTTTTTTCAAACATATTTTGACAAAAGTCAAAATGACAAGTTTGGAGCTTTACAAATTATGCAATGTGCTAATATTTTCTTCGATTACCCGAAATGATGCACCAGTGACGCTCTAGCAAATTCGTTTAGACACTTTTATAAAACTTGTTTTGGCAGAGTGATACTCGTAGAATGGATATAAATGATTCACTTCCTCCAATTATTACTTCAAATTCCCAAACTCAAATTTCCATAAATAGTAATTAAGACTTCTTGGTATTAAAAAAAAAAAAAAGCAGCAGTACCAAGTACGTTTAAGCAATTTCTTTCATCTCTTTTTCTTTCTATATTTGATTACATTGTGATTTAGGATGTTTACCGGTGTCAGTTTCTAACACTGCAGACAAATCAACATATGCACAGAAAGCGACATACAATAATAAATGTACATGAAATTAATCAGTTAATCCATCAAACTCTTTACCGAGGACAAAGAGCACTTTGTATTGTTGAAACCATCCCAAGATGTTCCGTTCAAACTCGGTGGAACGGTTAGGTTGCACAGGACCTCGCCAGACATTTAACCAATCTTTTCTTGAAAAGCAATCACCACATCAATACTGTAGAGGTGAGCAGTATTGGGAAGCACAGGTTCCTCAAACAGGAGAGGTTTCCACCCTTGAATAAGGGCATTCTGAAAAGTGGTTGTGCTCTTGGGGTCTTGGTGAATCGTTGTATGGCTATCGACCAAAGTCATGAGACCAAATTTCTTGTTTTGATAGTATGCAATGACTTGGGTGTCACTCAAGTTAAAGTGGATTTTTTTGTTAGGGTTTGTGAGGGTGAGGTTGTAGGAGAGAGTATGGTTGGTTTCAGTGTAATTGAATCGATTAAGATACACACCATTGATGCTGAATTCAGGAGTTTCATACCCCGAGTGCAAGGAGATAACAAAATAGACGCAAGAACCAGCCATCACCACTAACACCATCACAAACAAGATAAACAACACAATCATTTCAAATATTATCATGATGGGATTGCCGATCTTCTTGATGTCTGAACTTTTAGTTGCAAACATGACTGAGAAAAAATAAGAAATTAATAGTTGGAGGAGTTAATGGAAGAGAAATTAATGGAAGAAAGAAATAGTTAATGGATACGAAGACGACAATTCTAAGGTTATTTTATAGCATTCCCCACCCCAAAACCTTCTTCCTATCTATACTCTTCACTTTCTCTAATTTTTATAAAACCCCAAATCCATTTTTAGCTCAATTAAACATAATTGAATTGAATTTTTAGTTTGAGAAGATAACCAATAAAGTAGAAGGAAAAAAAACAATTGGAAGTTTGGATTGTTATTTAGATGAAGTAAGGCAGGAAGTTAACAATTGCCATTGTCTCTACTTTACTAATATGATCATTAGGCACATCCTTAACCACAAAATCCGGGTCGGCTTTATGTGTTGTTTGAGCTTTGGTTGGTTGTTCTTGGGCCATTAGTCTTTTTTGTTGCTTTTGTTGGGCTCACCAATATTGTGAATGAAGGAACTGGACTAACTACTTTTTTGGACTTTACCAAAAACAGAACAAGACGTTCTTTAGGGTTCGTCGGCCCACCCAAAAATTTTTAGATCCGGGCAGGGCCTAACGAGTTTTTTTTTAACTTTTTGGACTGGGCCGAGCTGGGCCAAGGTTTCAAAGGGCTTGTCCTGAGTCCGAGCCGCCCATCGGGTCGGACTTTGATGGGTCTAACAAGCCGAGGAATCATGGGCATAAATGAGCCGTGCCCTTTTTTTAAAAAAAAATTATTATTTTTCAGAGTCTTTTAAATCTTTTTTGTTACACTTTTGTTTTTTGGTGTGATGGATAAAAGGAACAATAGTATAGATTACAGTATAACTTAAGAAAACAAAAATATAATTGCTAAACCTAGAACAATAGCCAATATATTTTTAAAAATATTATACCTAAAAATGAATCATAATGAAAATGTGTTACTTTTATCCCAAACTAGGATTGACATCATGAAAATTAAAGGAATTTATGCCATTATAATTAATAAAAGCAAAATAAGCTTTCAAATTCTTTATTGAACCATTAAATTTGAACTTGACAAAAATGAGCACTAAAGATATAGTGTATATATTGCTTGTTTGTTACAAAATTTTAGATAACATCAAACAATTAACTTAATTTATAACATGTGTAAACAAAATAAGAAGTTTGTTAGTTTATCATACATATTACATTATTTTGATTAAGTATAAAAGAAGGTTAGCTAGAGAGTGCATCAATTAAATCTTAAAAAAGAAGGGGGCTTAGACCGGGCAGGGCCAGCTCATGGGAGGGGCCTTGTCATGTTGGGCTATGGGCCGACTGACGGTTTTGTTGTATTTAATAATTGACACAAATTAATGTGCAATCATCCAATTAAAAATACCCGCAAGTGCACAAATTTATTGAGATATAGATTATGTAAGTACGAGGTCGATCCCACGAGGAATTGTCGGCTTATTACAAGTTCTAATTTGAGTACGTAAAGAACACTTATTTAACACACCACAAATGTAAGGTGTAAATTGGAAACTAAAAAAGAGTAAAGAAAGGTAAAAGAAATGAAACAAACAAAAAACCAAAGATAAACACAAATTTCACGTTCGACCTCTGTCCCCTTTTTGGCCTATAACTTTCTAATCGTTTGTCTGAATTTCACCCACTTTATATGGTTGGATTCATAACAGAAAAAGGAAGAACTCAACGCAAACCAAAAGTTAAAAATGATGAATAGTGAACGACCGGTTGCATGAACAGAGTGATCGATCGTTTTTGGACAGATTCATGAGAGACTGGTCGTTGAACAGTGACGACCGGTCTTTTTTTGGCAGGTTCGTTTTCTCTGTTTTTCAGCTTCGACCTTTGTCCAGTTTTTGACCTATAACTTTCCAACAGTTTGTCCAAATTTCATGTTATTTATACGGTTGGATTCAGCACAGGAAAAGAAAGACTACAGGGTGGACCAAAAGTCAAAAACAATTACGGAAACAAACAAAATTCAGTAAAGAAGACACATAACGTTTCAAACAACACAAACACACAACAAACTTGGAGGATTATTGCTTAGGAAAACATGAGAATACACATAATCCCAATAACCTCAAGAAGCATGCTTTCAAAGGTGATCAATCAAAGAAAAACATACATCAAGGATAGATTATTTTAGTGAATAGGAATTCATCAACAATATCTAGAAATTCATACACTCAAGCATCAAAACAATAGAGTATTCATGTTTAGGGCTTCAACCTAAGCCCTAGCTAAGGAGTTTAGTTCCTCATACTTATTTCAAACACAAATTCAAAACAAAACTAGAAAGAGTTTACAAATTTTGTGAAAGTGGTGGAAGCTCAAGGTCTTCAATGGTTGAAATCTTCTTCACTTCTTGCTTGGCTGCCCTTGTCTTCCTCTCAAGCTCCCGAAATCTCTGCAAAATTCATAATAAGGAATATTTTGGTTCAACGAATGGCTGATGCCTTTCTCCTTTGCTCATCCTTCTTTCTCCTCCTTTACAACTCACCCATCAATAACATATTCCTTGTTTTCTTATATCATGATGGGCTCTTTGGTTCTTGTCTTCACCAAGATGCTCTTTGTCTCAGAAAATTGCACTCCATCAAAGTAATTTCTTGTTACCAAATGGTATGGTAACAAGAAGAATCAAGATGACACTATGAAGGTAAAAACTGGCCCAAGACAAATCTCTAGAGCTTTTGTAACATGCTGGATCAGTTGGATAGGCTATACTGGTTCAATGGAGCTCAAATTTAGATATGTTGTAGTCGACATCCATTGGAACAAGTTTCATGAAGATCTTCACCTCATCCAAGCACCGGAGCATGCTGACCCAAGGCCAAGAAGTTGACCTACGAAAATGAACAAAAACAGAATTTATAACCAATAAAGCATTTTTATCTCATTTTCATTTTAACCAAGGTAAAACCTATGAAAACACAAAAAGGAAGTAAAAAGCTATAACATGTCAAGAACTACCTCAAAATAATGGGTGAATAACATGATAAATCATGTGTAAAAATGAACCCAACAGGTTTCAAATCCTAAACCCAAACCCTACCCAACTTTAAAGTAGATCGGGCCAAGTTGACTTAACCATCGTACTGGGCCGGGCTTTGACCCATCGAGCATCGAACTACCCACTTTAGACCGCGGACCAAATGTTGATCCCTATATCTCTCCAATTTGATCTTTTTGAGCTTACTTTGTGTAATTGCTTAATTGTAATTCTGCCCCCAAAAAAATAAATAAATAAATAAACCCTTCCTTGTTGTAAAAGGATTTACATACCAAGGCTTTCAAATGGCTATTGTATTTATAGTGATTTTGTGGCTTGATTTATGAATGCAATCTTCCTTTTGTTTATCAAAACTCCTCCATCTTCTTTGATCCTCCTACAACAAATAAAATCTATAAATATTACTATTAATGGAGTGGGTTAATGACCTAAATGGTCCCCCAACTATTGCTCCATTATCATTTTGGTCTACCAACTAAAATTTTCAATTCAAACGTCCTTAAACTTTTTATTTTGTACCAATATAGTCCATCCGTGATAGATTCCGTCACTTCTGATCATGCGATTTCCACGTGACTAAGTTTTGAAGGGTATATGCGACTTTTTGAGAAGCTCTATCGAAGGGTATGACTAAAATGGTCCCTCAACTATTGCTCCAGTATCATTTTGGTCCATCAACTAAAATTTTCATTTGAACCGTCCTTCCACTTTTTTTTTTTTTTGTATCAAGATGGTCCTACCATCAAAGTCCGTCAATTTTATTGTTATTTATTTTTGTATTTATCTTATTTTAAAATTTTAATTAATTTAAACAATAGAGAAAAAAAATATTACTTTTTAAGTCCATGTCATAAAAAAAAAAAAAAAAAGCCATGTTGGTGGTGAGATTCAATTTTTTCAATTTTAAAATTAATTAGGTACAAGTTCCTATAATAGTTTCCTTTAATTTTTAATTATTGTTTGCTCTTTTAAAAAATTTGTTATTTTATATATATATATATGTGATTTTAATTAATTTAAACAATAGAGAATTTTTTATTATTAATTGTTAGGTCAGTCTCACAAAAAAATAAAGCCATTTGGCTAGTGAGATTCAATTTTTAAAATTTTCTAAGTTTATAATAGTTTCCTTTAATTTTTAATTATATATTACTATTAATTCATAGAGACATTTTTACTCCTCAATTTAACAATAAAATTGACAGACTTTAACAATAAGACCATCTTGATACAAAAATAAAAAAGAGTTGAAAGACGGTTCAAATGAAAATTTTAATTGGTGGACCAAAATGATACTGGAGCAATAGTTGGGGGACCATTGGGATCAATAACCCTTTTAGAGGAAGATACTCACCTAAAAATACGGTTTTGTCCCTCGATTTCACGGAATAATACACAGACTTTGACGGATGGACCATCTTGGTACAAAATAAAAAGTTTAAGGACGTTCGAATTGAAAATTTTAGTTGATGGACCAAAATGATAATGGAGCAATAGTTAGGGGACCATTTAGGTCATTAACCCTAATAGAGTAGAAATTAGGTTTTCTCCCTCGGCACTTTTTTTTTTCCTCAGGACCATTTTTGTTGTTGTCTAAGCTTGTTTTTTTGGCCTCCAACGAACAAAATTATCCTCTTGGGATCCGGATCCATTATGTGGATACGTCAAATTATGTACATTCATATTCGTAAAATACCACCATTAATAAAATCTAATCCATTTTAAGCTCATTTATGAATCCCATTTTTAGTAAACCATCGGAGCACTTTACGTGACTTGATGAAGTCTGTGAACTTAACTTTGGTAAAACGACACCTGTATCTTTATTACCTCTTTCAAGTTTTTACTACTTGTCCTTTGGTTGATCTCAATCCTTTTTCTTGATTTTGTTGCCGTCAATGGCATCCACCTCTCCCTATGTTTGCAAACTTTTTTATTTTCATGTGTGTGCTCACTTTAGAAAGTCTGTAATATCTCAGTGTCAGACATGAAAGCTATACACAAAGGAAAATATGCAGCAGACAATGAAATTGATAGAATTTACATAAGAAGGGAAATATTGTTTTATTAAAGGGTTTAAGAGAAAGCTAGCTTTGACCAGAAAAAAGAAAAGGAGAGAGAGAAAGCAAGCTTTTCTGGTCATTTTGCTGGCATTACAAATCTTTCAGAGAAAAAGAAAGTTGAAGAGACATGGGATGTGGAGTGTCTAATACACATGTTTCTGTATATTATTTAAGTTTTGGACTGCAATGCACTGCATGTCCAACTTAAAACCCACGCAGCACAGTACTCTACCATTACCTAAGTCAAGTGTGCTTTGACGAATACTAGACAACTCACATGCATGTATATTCAGGCCGAAAATAAAAGGGAACGATATGCTCATTTTTGTCTTGCAGGGAAAAGAGGAAGCCATAATGATGCGGATCTTATCTAGAGTTGTTTATTCTAATTCCGTTCTTAATCGTCTCAAATTTCTGGATTGGAAGCGATGCTTAGGTTGTTTTAAGTCATTTCACCCCACCCTTTAAGCATATTGTGGGAACCTAATTAAATCAAACCCTAGGTCAAACAATTCCTACCATTTGGGGATTATTTGACCCAATTGGGAATTAATCAACCTAATTGGGAGTTACTTAATTTAATTGGGAATTACCCAATTAAATTGAACGTTACCTAATTAGGTTGAGAATTGATTTGGTTAATTACCACGATCCTCAATTAAATGAGGAGTTGCCTAATTGAATCAGGATTTGATTTGATACCTACCACAATTAGGGATTTGATTTACCCTAATTAATCAAATCCCTAATTAATCAAATCAATTCCAAAAAGGGGAGGAATAATTCCCTTCCATCTACGGAATTATTCCTCTGAAACCCTAGCCTTCGAGACTACTATAAAAGCATAGCCACACACCATGGTAGGGGTACGCCTAAATTCTTACTAAAGCTCTGCAGAAATTATTTCTCAAAAACCCTAGCCACCTCCTCTCTTTCTCTCTCTCACACAAGGCTCCGGCCACCACACACGGCTCCGGCCACCCGGTTTTCCTTGAATTACCCTACCTAACTTAGGCATCGGAGGGCCTTTGGCCAACACCCCCCGGGTGTGGTTTTTTACTCCGATCTGTTTTGCAGGGAGAAGGAGAGGCGGAGAAGACGATGGAATCTTGGGCCAATATTCTCCTGTGAGATTATTTGCACAAACACATATGTTATTCTTAATCTGTCTAAAAGTTCCACTTAGTTTTTCGTAGGGCTGTTTGATTCATATAGTTGTAGTTTAGATGTTTGAGCACTTGTCTACATGGTGTTGTACTGGTTCTGTTTGTAATAGAAGTTGTGTAACACCTTGACCCAATTTAATCGTTTTGTTCAATTTATGTAATTGTAAAATTACAATTTTGCCCTCGGGATGTAGGGTCACTTTAGTCACTTTTTGATCCGGAAGGATTTTGGAAAAATGAGTGGCACTATTGCGTAGGGCTCGTCGATACAAGTTTGTAGACATGCGGCACGCCTAATTCCGAGTTGTAACGAATGAGAAAAAGTCTGAAAACGAAAAGGACACAAAAGGAAATTTTAAAATTCTACAGTAACCGGGCAGTTTTAAAATTTAAAATTTTTATTTTTTCCTTCTTCTTCTTCTTCCTCCCTCTCCCTTTGGTTCGCAAGCAGCAGCCCCTTCCCTTCTGTTATTGTTCATCCGAACAGTTTTTGGGCTGCCAACTCCTCCTCTGGCCACCCCAAGCGACGGTATGGGTTCCAAAACGTCAAGCTCACTTTCCTCTTCCTATCCCGACCATTCACTGCCATTGGAACTGCCACCATTCGCCTAAAATTGCGAAAAACATATCGGTTTTACCCATTACTTCACTAAGCTCATTCGGGTGATTTCGGCAACCAAATTCTTCGAACTTGGTATGTTTTCTCATCGGCTCGATGTGTTCTAGCTGCAGGTTGGGTTGTTTAGAATTAATTTCTACATTTTGGAGGTTTTGGCCAGTTTCGGCCCCCGATTCAGGCCATTTCTGGTGACTTTTCGGAGTTGGTCCAAGAACAAAAGTTGCTTCACTCAATGTCTTGATCTTGTAGTATAAGTCTGGACCGTCGGTTTGTAGATTTTTCGATTATCAAAAATTGCTTTAGGTACCCACGCGTTGCCGGTGCATGGGCCACTTTGTGGCCTGTCTTTGAGTCCTAAAATGATCCCCATGTCGTCCCGAGCACGATGGTATGCTCGGATATGAATTTGGTTATCGTTTGATCGTCGATCGAATATCGTATATTAGGCGTTATCCGGGTTCGATATGTTCAAACCATTGGATCGACTTCATTCCAATTTATGTTGATTTAGGCATTCATAGGATCGTGTATGAATTCGCAGATCGTGAATCGGAGCCTCGAATGGGATTCAATAACTTAAAGTTTGCGTTAAACAATAACCGTCCGATCGTACGATCACGAGCTATCGGACCCTTCGATTCGGACCAAATTTACAGGACATGTATAATAAATCCTGTTGAACCCATAGGAACTTTCAGATCGGAAATCGAAGGACGTGGGCCCCGCCGGTCCGATTGACCAAGTTTGGGTAGTTTGACCCATTGGTTGACTGTGAGTTTTTTGAGGTAGTTTCACCCTTCAAGGAGTACTAGAACGACCTCATTAACAAGTCTTGACTGTTATTTGAGTTATGTTGACTATGTTGGGATTTTGAGATTTGTTTTATAATAATGTATGAAATTCTTGGATTATTAGTTTGATAATTGAAGTTATGGAAGGGATGAGTATGAGATACTTGATCGATGGGTTATGAAAACGAGTCTTGGGTCTCGGCTATGTTTATTAGTAAATAAATGGATGTTTGTGTTTAAGTGTACTTCGTTCTTCTAATATGGAATTTCTTGCATAAAGAATTTTGGGTTGAAAATTGATTTAATATGGTGAATGAGGATATGAGATCTCTAAAGGTTATCATTTTATCATTAATTAATATTAGAGATTTTCTATTTGAACCCCACACTTTTCTTAGTTCACCCCATGTTCTAAGTTTACCCAAACTTTAAATTTTCACAATTTCTAAGAAAACCCCATTATCTTCCCAAACTACCATTAAATACACCCTAAGCTAAAAAAAATAAGAAATAAAAGAAATTTTATATTTAAACCCCACAAGCTACCCTTAGAGGAGAAAGTACGTTCTTATTTGACAGACACTTGATTTGTTGACAATGTTAATTTATAGATTGGTAAATTTTTTGTGCATAATATGTGATTCTTATTTGATTTCTACCTCCGAATACCATCTAGAATTTTTAAACATTGAAACACTATGTACTGAAGCTTTAGGCACTTACTTTGATATGAGATAAAACTGGTACTTGAGGTTGCTACACATTGCAATAGGAGTAGGCCATCTGATCGGCCATCAATGGAGAATACATTGAAGCGTTTATCAGAGTGGAAAAGCAACAAGAAAAATAACCCAACTATTGAAGCAGCAATAGCAGAATTATGATTTTAGATGCATACTGGAATTTGTGACAATAATAATACTGTTCCTAGCAGAAGAAAAAAAAAACACAAACAAATATAACCTCAAATCCGAAATTTAATACTTTCTAAAAAAAAAAGAACAGCTTACCAAAGCATCAAGTAAAAAAAATAAAAAACAAAAGCAATCAACAAAGGAAAGAGAATAAGATCATTACAGCCAAATAATCAGCAAGTCTTTCTATTAGCTCCCACGCAAATTTTTAAGAGACATGCTCATCAATATTCTCTGTCTCTGGCAATACGATGTAGATGAGTTTGTATTTTTCTAAAAGGTATTTTTCTAAAACTTAATATGAAGAGTGGTGAGGTTGTGTTGGGTGTGTGTATAGATGTATTGGGTTAAATATTAAGTTAGATGACCTTTTTTTGTCTTTTTACACAATAATAAAACTTACAGCTTAATGATTTAAGTATTTAAGTATTAGGGTGAACTAAGAGAAGTGTGAGGTTTAAATAGAAAATCTCATTCCATCTCCCCGTCCTAATATTTCCATTAATACATTGCGTCACCTCCCTGGAATCAGATTCGAAGCAGACCTTTGAGAAACTCTTTTCAATAGCGAACCTGCACCACTCCACTGCTGCCTGAGCCTCAGCCATATGAGTCCGAGAGAAAGGGGATAGCCTTAGCCCCAAGATACTCACCATTAGCGTTTCTAGCAACAATACCAGCTCCTGCACAGCATGAAGAAGATTTCCCAGCTTCGTCGACATTAATTTTGACCATGTCCACCTCGGGAGCAGACCAGCCCACGGGGGAGGATAAGGGGACGGCCCTTGGATTACCATTGTTCACATCAAGGATCTCAAAATCTTTTATGCACAAATACCACCTAGACTATTACAATAGAACGTCTGGTGAGCCTACCTATGAATATTTGGACAAATCATGCATCCACAGAGGTGCAGCAAATTGCCTAATTGCAACCTCCATGGTTCTTCACCATGACAAGTCCAAAACCAGAGATGAAGCCAATAGCCCGCCAATTTGTAAACAACCACCCAGCTTAGTGTTAGTACCAAGTGCACCACAACGGTAACTGCAGGTATTTAAGGAGGTGGGTGGAGGGGAAGATCCCAGATCGGCAGACAAATTCTTTTCTTTTTTCATTTTTTTAATTATTATTTTAGAAATTTTATTAATTTAAATTATACTAGTTTCTTCGCACGCACTTCTGCGTATACGCTAGGCCTTTTTAAAAAAATTTAAATTTATTTTAGAATTAAAAAAGATAATGAGTAGTTGAGTTCCATAAAAATATGAATCATTATCTGATTTTTCTTTTAATTTTAAATTTCTTTTTAATATGAAAAGTGTGAATTTATCATATTATACTTATTTAATTAATAATTTCAATTCTTAATATTTGTATTAACCAAAGGTATTTTTTGATGAATTAAAAAATTAAAAAAATTAAAAACAAGCCCACATCTATGAGAAAATTTAACAGAAGCTGAGGAAGGTGGTACATTAGCACTAAAAGTGAAGTATTGGTGGTAAATAGCTAAATTTGTTTTATTATGCGGTAAAGCACACACCCCTAATAGATAGTCTAGGTGGTATTTGTACAAATTTCCCTTTCTATTAATATTTGGGGTACATGGTCTTGTCGTCATGATTTATTTGGTTTGGTCCTCTTGGAATAATTTATACTACTTTACAAAGAGGGATGAGGGAAGAGAGAAGAGAGAGAGGGAGGAGGACTTGCCAATGACGGAGGGGGGTTTGGTGTCGGCTCCCCATGGAGGGAGGGAGGATAGGGGTGATGAGCGGTTGGGTTCTTTTGGTTTTTCTTTTTCCTGGGTCAATTACCACATTAGGATTAGGCATTTAGTTGGGTGACACATGGTGGGCAAATGTCGGCACGAGTTGGGTTGGTTTTGGTCCTAATTCATAACCCAACTCATACATAGCGGTTTATGATCTTTTGGGTACGAGACCCGCTTATTATTAGGTAGACCAATCCAACTCAACTCAACTCTTTTGTGATTGGGTTAGGCAATTCGATTAGGTTAACCCAAAATTATGTCCACTCTTAAATCTTAGTTCCAATCCGTACATAGCAGTTTATGATTTTTTGAACCCAAGACCCACTCATTACTACGCCAACCCTTTTATGATCGGGTTGAGTGATTCAATCGAGTTGACCTGAAATTGGGCCCACAATACAGAGTTAGGTTAATAGCGCAAAGCAGGGTACTCGTTCCTTACACCCACATCTGATCCCCTCTACTCACGTCTGATCCCCCTCCTCATACATTGGAATAGTTTTGATATCGTATTGTCAAAATAGAAAGAAAAAAACACAGTGAACGAAAATGTTGAGGGTTCTAAAGGAAATGTTGATGCTTCTAAAGGAATGGTTGCTGCTTCTAATAGAAATGTTGTTGCTACCAAGGGAAATGATGTTCAGTTAGTTCCAAGAGACAGGTAGCTGGATCTTAAGGATAAGGAAAGGGGGATGAAGGAGGTCTTGGGGCTAAGAAGAGAGTGGAAGAGTTTGACAATCTACTTGTCTTCCCCAATTATTTGAAAAATAACTATACAATTTAGACACTAAATGTATGTTTCAACCCACATGAAAAAATGGAAAGCAAAACCCTAGTTCTGGTTTCGTGGCAGGCAATGTCATTCTTTGTTGTAATCTCTTAAAACTTGCTAGTGACAAAGAAAATTAAGTCAAAGAAATAAAATGAAAAACTTCGCTTGACCCCAGATTATTTCATACTTTTGGATACTCATAAAACGTGATGAAATCTGCGTACAAAATGTCGAACATCTCAAAGTCGGTCATTACATACCACTTCACATGAACTACTTATTCTCATACGGTAAGGAAATTCACAAAGCTTATGAGGTACAGAGAAGCATTATGACATGACAAAAGGCACATGTCATGTGCTTTCCAATGAAGACACTGGAGGAGTTTCAGAATTCTTCCAAGTACTAAAGTCATTCTGATATCTGTCACCTTTAACGGCATCAGCAGAAGCAAAAGATTCAAGTTCAGCCAGTTCTTCTGGTGTCAGTTTCACAGAGAGAGCACCAATGTTCTGGTTAAAATTCTCAATCTTGGTGGTTCCGGGTATCGGACACACATCGTTTCCTTGGTGATGAACCCAGGCCAGTGCTAGTTGAGATGGGGTGCACCCCTTCCTTGCTGCAAGATCACTAACCCGCTCAAATATTGTTTTATTATGCTCTAGGTTTTCGGCTTGGAACCTGGGTAGATACTGCAACCAACAAAGTAATCAAGGTTAAAATGACTTTATCAAAATGATATGATAAAGAGGAGGCACAATTCAAAGGCCCTGATAGGAGAGTTCTTGCCTGCTAGGTGAGATTACTAAAACTTGTGAGATCAATTACTAATTTGAGCACTTTCTAGGAGATAGAAGGACATTCACAATGCTACTAATTTTCTCTAATGTGCATGCACTTGTGCACTTGAAAATAAATATCTATTTGGCATATCAACATACCTTTCGGAAATCATCGTTGGGAAGATTTTCGACCAAGTTAGCTCCTGATGAAAAGAATCCTCTTCCTAGAGGACTGTACGCAACAATGCCGATGCCAAGTTCCCTGGGAAAATCAAAAAATGAGATTAGCATGAAATTTTATCTACTTTATAAACAAATCAGTTAGTTCCATTAAGACTCACCGGCAAGTAGGAATTATATCTTCCTCCACATCTCTTGACCACAACGACCACTCCAACTGCACAGCTGTTATTGGATGAACAGCGTGTGCTCTTCTTATTGTGGAAGCAGAGGCCTCGGATAGGCCAATGTACTTTACCTTACCTTCTTCAACTAGTTTCTTGAGTTCCCCAACCTTGTAAATGACATGATAAAGGAATTTAAGGAATGACATGCATTTCTTAAAATAAGTGAATCATGATGCATGCCAGTACAAAAAAGAATAATACTAACAGTCAAGTATAGAAGGAAAGTAACATAGCTACAGCCTACAATAAATTTATGCTAAAGTTTGTGTAATTTGACTAATTCAGATACGATATATGCACTTAAATAGATACAAAAGAACCTAGTGCTCAATCATGTTAATCTCCAAAACACTTGCTTAATTCAAGATTCAAAATGTAAAAGATCTGGACTCTAGAGGTATAAAATACAAATTTCTCCTATATCCAGTGCAAAGTTCAGACATATGATAAAGATAATAACTGAGGGTCAAACAAAGAAAAAATCAAGATAAAATATTTTTCAGTTAAAATCAGTAAGAAGATTTACACAAACCATCATCAGAAATTGTTGATAAATAACTAAAAGTAATTCAAACATTGTTGATAAATAACTAAAAGTAATTCAAACTTTTATAACTAGTTCATCGTCACTTGACGCTTAAAGATATGAAAATACACTCATTGGGAGATTCTCCAATAAGTATTTTATGTTAAGGATGGGTTACAAACTTCTAATCTTGGCCGTTGGATTGCCTTCATTAAATATGTTGGTAGTCTCTTAGATGCAATCCAATGCCCAAGATTAGAAGTATGTAACCAATACTTAAATACTTATTGGGGAATCTCCCTACATTCATCAATGACAACCTTTTCACGCTTGAACAACTCAAATTAGTTTAGAAAAATGGAACTGAAAAAGGGTTCCAATCCAAAAGAGATGTGGTCAAACCATACTTCTACGTAGAACACAAACGAATTTGAATGTGGAATTGATAAAATTGTGAACTAATAAAATGATAGAAGATGTTGTAGATCTTTGAATAACCATGACTTCAATAGACTGGCAGATGCATAGTTACTAATTCCAATTAGTCCCCCTCGAGCACCATTCTTACTAAACACGCATGTCTTGTTTTCTCAATTCAATGGAAACTATATTATCAAGTATCTCTGCGATTGTAATTAAAAAGAGATCAAAATTCAAGAGAGAAGAAAACAAACCGTGACTTCAATGGGGACACGAGTATCAATCCGATGCTGATAATAGAGATCAACCGAATCAACACCAAGGCGCTTCAAACTACCCTCAATAGCAGCTCTCACATAGGCAGGGTCACCTCGAACCTCCCTCTTGTTATCAGCAAAACTGATACCAAACTTGGTGGCCAATTCAACCTTCTCCCGTACCCCACCCTTCAGAGCCTGTTCCTCATCAATCCAACAAAATCCAAGTCACTTCATCATCATCAATTACAATCAATTGAACAATCTAAACAAAACCCAAAAAGCAATTACGTGTATCATTGTCTCTCTCAGTCCTTGTTCTTGGCTTAGTAACTTAAATACAGGAACAATAGTGAACACAATCCAATTCACTTCATCATTATTGCATCCCATTCAACAATACAACAAAACCCATAAAGCAATTTTACAAATTATTGTCTCTCTCAGTGGTTGTGCTTGTGCTTGATTTAGTAACTTAAAGACAAGAACAAGAGTGAACAGAACCAAATTTAGTTCATCATCAAGTCATCCAATTTGAAATCCCAAACAAACCCAAAAGGCAATTGATACAAATTAAGAGCGATTATTAAGAGGCAAAGTCAAGGTTAGTGGCTTACCTTGCCAAGCAGAATTTCGTTGGTGAAGGGACCGTAGATGTCAGAGGTGTCGAGGAAGGTGACGCCGGAGTCGATGGCATGGTGGATGAGACTGATCATGTCTGCGTCGGGCTTGGGAGGGCCATAGAAGGCAGACATGCCCATACAGCCCAGGCCTTGAGCCGAGACCTCAAGGCCCTGTGAACCCAACTTGATCCTCCTCACTCCTCCTGCCATTTTGGAACTGTGGTTTTCTGTGTTTTCTGAACTGAAGCAGCCAAGTGAAGGACTGATAATGCCTCTTGCTTCTCACTAGTTTCTATATATAAAGATATAAAGACATCTCTATCTGATGTGGAGTGGTAGGTGAAGCCCAAAGGGAAATTGGATTGCGTAAGGGAGTGCGTTTGCATTGATGTTAATGAGCATTTGAGTCATTTGACCGAATGGAGAGAGAGTGGAAAGTTCTTTCAGCCTGGCGAAGGCAGCAGCGGGTCAAGATGGGATGGAAACAAGTGAAACAAAGTTATTGGACTTTGGAGCATAAATTTAAGCCTAGATTACATTTTGCAGTCTTGTAGTTTAGTGCCTCCTCCCCTAACAACGTCATTGTCTTCCTATAAAATAAAATTAAAAAACAATGTCATTGTCCTAAAAAAATTGAACAAAATTTTCTCACCCAAAAAAAATAAAGCACAAATGATTTAAAACTACAAACTCTGTCCGTCACTTCAGAAATATTTCTGAAGTGACATATGGCAGAATAATTTTTTACACCGATTCTCACCCAAAATGGAAACCAACACTATTCATTCGTTTTGATTCTAACAAAAAATTCACAAATGACCCAATTTTATATAAAAGGAGGTGATTTGGTGTTGGGTTTGGGGAAAAATTAGTAATGGGTTTAGAAATTTAGTATTGGAGTTAAATATTTTATTAAAAATACAAACCCAGTCCGGTTTTTTCACTATAAGAACCAGAATTGGAACCGAACAGAACTGGTTTGGTCCCATTTTTAGTCAACTCAATCCGATTTTTGGTCAACCCAGTTGTTTTTGGCCCAATTCAGCTCAATTTTCCAATTTTCTAGTATGAATGCCCACCCTTACTTTATATACACAAAAGATTAAGGTTTATTTAAAAGAAATTTTTTTTTTTTTAGTACAAGCCATTGTGGAAGAGGGATTTGGACAAATATCCATTAAGTGCTTGGGATGCAGGTCTATGCTCACATGGGTGAAGATGGAAGAGCTTAACCAACTGAATTATACCCAACTGGCCTTTGAAAAGTATTCTTATTGTCGATATGGCATATTTTAATTCATCTGACATTACCTTGGTTTTTATGTAATGTAAGAAAAACATGGACTCACTGGAATAACGTGTGACTTTATAGTAGATAAAAGAAGGAATCAATGGCGTGACAATTTGTAAATTTAAGTTTGCTGTTGTCATTTTTTGAAAAAAAAAATAATGAGGGACTAAATTGTTAAAGGATCGAAATCAGAATGGTGGAAAGTGTAATTAACCATTATTTAAATATGAGTAAAATGTAGTGCAATTATGGACTTTGAATTATTACTGCTTTCCCGCTTTATTTTAGCTAAATTTTACATCCTCAAACATTCGATTTGTCACTTTGGTCTCAAGTCTATTGTTGGAAGGGGCAAATGTGAACTTAAGAAAATGGGAGGAGAGAGGTTAGAGAGGTATGGACAACGTGGGTGGACATTTTGACCTCTAAATCTTGACAGGAAAAGCAAATGAACTTGGACATTTTTACCTCTAAAAAATCCAAGGAATAATATAAAAGGCATTCAGAAACAGATCACAGCCATAAAATGTGACAAATCATATCACATTACAGTTTATAATACCTTCATTATTTCTACAAAGGAATGGCAAATTTGTAGATTGCATTAATAACTCAATATGATCTTGGTGTTCTTTACAGGGATGATATATATTATATATGCTTGATCAAAGACTTATCTGCAACAGAACAAGAATTATAGACTAAAATCTAAAAACTAATATCATTCTGTAGATTGGTTTCAGAGTCTGTTGGTGAAAGAATCCTGTTGATCAGGTCTTCAAAATACAAATGGGAACCCATGTAAGTGAACTGGTTGAGCCTGAGGTGAGAGACCGAGAAGTGAAAACCATGGAAGGGAACTCCTAGGGCTTGAGGTGTTGGCACCCAATGGGCATCATGTTCGAACGGGCTTTCCACCCATTTTATTTTGGAAATGGTCCACCAACAGTTATAGGAATGGGCTTTCAACAGTCATATTGCCAAAACGAACATTGTAATGGAGTTTCAATGGCAACGATTGCATTCCATTGCAGTTAATTCCTTTGAATCAAACACCACCTAAGGGAAATTGAGGCCAATCATGTTGCATTTTCACCAGCAAATAATGCCAGCAATTGAGCTAGCATTGTAAAACTAGCATGTGTTGATATGCATAGCCAAAAACAAATTGGCTCACACACATTCTCCTGCCCTTACACCCTACACCCTAAACATCCCCACATATTAATGCACCAACCATTTTAAAATGTGAACAAAATTTGTCCATCACAATAAACTGCTTTCTATGTAACAATTCTCATTGGTCCCAATGCATGAAAAAAAAAAAGATCTTAAGGATCACCAGTAGTTTTACATCTTCGAGTAGTAACATAAACCTTGTTCGATTTTATCATCAACCAAACAAAAAGTTCCCCTAACATAAACCTTCTTCATTTATGTATTTGTTATTTAACACTAAACATACCCAATTATAAACAGAGTGATGAAGATTGTAAATAAATAAATAAAAGTATCGTCACCTTTTCAGTTCACTGTACTTGATTTTCAGGCTGTGAAAAGAAATCTTTGGCATTACGTGCTACCTCTGCTTCAACTATTGCTTCCAACACAATGTCTGATCCCTTAACATTCTCTGCCATCACAACCACTGGTTATTTATTTGGACATATATATCTAAGATGAAAAGCAAAACTATTTGCGAATTCTCTGGAAAAGTTGTGGCATGTTCAGTTATACACTGGAGCAATATTTTGTGTGTCAGAACATAGGTTTATAGAAATAATTTAATGTGGAAGAGTTTTCATCCTATGCAATCAAGGATTGTATTTCCAAACATTATTTCAAGAGTATTCCTATGACATGTTTAAGCCAATAGCCCACCAAGTGAAGCCTCAACAATCCAGATATAGTTACCGTCAATAGAAACCAATTATATAGGGAAAATCATACACAACTAGACTAAGAGCATAAGCGACACCTTTGTTGACCAATTATACAAAGGTAAACGTACAAAATGGCTAGCAAAGACAACATTGATATGAAAACCATAATATATGAGCAGCACACACATTCATGACCTCTATAATCGAAGATAATGAGGGCAATACAGAAAATTAAGTAGTGTACTTGAGAAAATTTAAATATTTGTTGTTCCTCAAGATAATGAAAAGGAAATGTCCACTCCTAGCAGCTCCCAGCAGAGTTTCCAAATTGAGACAACAAAGTAAACTAAATGATAACATCATTAAGTGTCGTAACTCAAGAAGATTATAACCTTTGCGATTTGGTAGCATCCCAGTGCTTTCAGCTGAAATTGGGAGGACAACGAAAAGACCACTTTCATCTTTAAGGTTTTCTTGCTCTGCATTGCTCTTCAAAGAGCCAGTCTTCACGGCATCAGATTCAGCCAACTTTGCATACGCAGTTGCTTGACTATGCAAATTAGGTGAGTCTGAGGTTCTGAAAGTATCATCCTGTCAAAGATATGCATAAGGAATTCAAGATGATGCAACGTGGGCCATTTATACGAAGAAATGTGTTATTCAAACCTTCACCACAGTATTTCTTGACTTCAGCTCCTCCTTAGGCTTCTCAAGTGAACTATTGGCCCCTAAAAAGAAAACATATAAACTGGTAGTTAGGAGAGAAGCAAAACATTACTTGGCAGCAATGTATGGCTGCTAAGAATACTACCATCACTCAGAGGAGCCGGGTCTTGAGGATTATCCATCAGCCTTCGAGCCATAGGACCGGGATTCATAAGTGATATACTCCGGACTTCATAACGAATCGACTCTAGTTGTGCAAGTGCATCTTGAAGTTCTTTATGAACCTAAAGGTCAAGCACGGGGCATAAATGAACAGATAAATCATTTGGTTCAAGGACATTGAAATTCTAATCATTACCCGATTGTGCACAATGCATGTTAGCTCACAAAGAATTGACGATAGAATGATAATTATCATTAATTAAGTAATTAGAAAATGTACCTGGCGGGCTTGAGACTGCTGCATAACATTATCGAATTGGCCTCTAGCTAACTGAACATACCCGATTGACCGACCCGCTAACCTCCCTGCTGTTCTAGCGATTCTAGGCAAATCCTTTGGTCCTACAATTTACAACCCATTAAACATCAAACCCAGTTCACTTTTTTCAGTCAATATTTCCAATAAAATTACCCAAGTTTTGACCTTGGCAAAGAAAAATTCTGAACCAATGCGGACAATGAAAATGCTACAGCTATAACAGCCCAATTCTCTCACATGGGTACCCAAACATTTAGGTTCCATCCCATGCCTAAGTCAGAAAAAGATTGAGAGAAAAATTGGAGTATAAAGCATTTTTCTTTTGAGATAAACACAAAATAGAGAGAGAGAGAGAGAGAGAGAGAGAGAGAGAGATTGGGTGTATACCGACTAGAGCAGCTGTGGCTCCGATCAAGAGGAAGAGCTCTCCGTACGAAATACCAAGCATTTTGCGCCTTACTGTATAAAACGATTTGTCTGGGTAGCGTTCTTTCCTGATTTGCTGTTTGGGAGTTTTAAGTTTGAGCTCTGCATGTGTTTCAATGGAGGAGGAGGAGGCTTTGATTCACTGGGAAAATACGGGTTTTGGGAAACTATTGGGAGAAAGAAGAAGAACTGTTGAGAAAGGGTTTCTTATTTTTACTTGCAACACATGGGATGGGAAATAAGGAGGAGGTATCTCACAACAACAGTCTCGATTTGTTAAACCACAGGAGTTCAAGAGATTATGATCACTCACTATTAGATATTAATCTAGTAATTCAAAATTTTTTTAAAAAATTTCAAAGGACAAAAGTCAGAAAATTCTAAAGTAAAAGAAAAATTAAAGGAGTACCATAAATATGTTTTTTGGGTGGTCTTTAAATGAAAGTTAGGCTTTTAAAGGAGGAATGAAAAAGCTCGGAGTCCTTAAAAGTTAGAAACTCAAATTTCAAGCTAGTCACAATTTGATATGTACCATAAAAAAAAAAAATTCTAACTAATTACCAAAAAGCCATTCTTTCTCTTGAAAATTACAATTTAACACATATGTAAAAAATAATTTATTAAAATTACAAAATATTAAAATAAAAATATATATAATTACTTAACAATATTTCAAATTCTAATACTTGGTAATACATGTAAGAATATATTTAAATTATATATATCTCTCTATGGTTTGGTCTATTTGGTGTTGGTGAAGCCTTTTTCTTTAACGAGGGCTTCAGTTCATTTGACAGAAATGAGTATAGAAAAAAGGTGAGGAGGTGGTTTTGATTTGATGCTTAACGCGTCTCCAATGGTGACACATGCAATACAACTGCACTACACTGCACTGCACAGCATGGCATTCATTCAACGTGACTCCAAAGCATATCATCAACTCCAAGCTTGCACTTCACACATAAAAGCACCAAATCAAACCCCAAAAAACCAAAAACACAAACTTAAAACTCCAAATTTCCAAAACCAATAATGAAAATTGCCTCATCTCAGATTCAAATTCAACAACCTGGGCCTCCCACAACCACCACCACCACCACCACCACCACCAACTCATTCTCTATTGAATCCATTGAAGCCTCAATCCAAAGCCTCACAAGGAGCTGGCATAGAAGGCAACAATGGCACAGGTTTTTTTGGTTTGATAATAATAATTCCACACAATTTCAAGACCTAAATTTAGCCCCTTGGAGAACCCACTTGGCCAATTTTCTAGAGTCCACACCAATCCATGCGATTTCTATCTCCCTCCTCATTGTAGATCTCATCCTCACCATCCTTGAACTCTCCTCATCTTTGCTAACCGAGTGCAACAACTCACCAAACAAGAACAAAAAAACCACACCAGAAATTTGGTACCACTGGGTGGGCATTGCTATACTCGCCCTGCTTTCGGCAAAGACGGTGGCTCAAGCTGTGGGGCTTGGCATGCGTACGTTTCTCCGGAGGCGTCCCGGTTACGTCATTGACGGCGTCGTTTTGATGGGTGCGCTGGTTTTAGAAGCTTTTTTCGAGAGGAAGGGAGGGGGGCTGCTTGTTGTGGTGAGTTTGTGGCGTGTTGTTAGGGTTGTAGAGAGTGCTTTTGAGTTGAGTGATGAGGCCATTGAAGCGCAGATTCAAAGTGTTGTTTGCCAGTTTGAGATGCTCAAGGAAGAGAACAGGAGACTCGCAGAGACCATTAGTGAGCAGGACGAAATTATCGAGAAGCTCCAGGAAGATTTAGATCAATATTCTACTCGCTTTATGATCAACGGTTATCATAAACCGTAATTAGCCCATTCACTATAATTCGTTAATATTTTTACATCTTAATTTTTCTTCATTGATTTTCATTGGACATTATTTTTACAACCCTCCTATATCTAATACGGGAATTTTTAATTATTATTATTTTTTTATCAACTATCTTATACAGGATAGGTAAACTAGTTTTACAAATATTTCTGTTTTGAGTATATAAACTAAGAGTCATGTTCTCTTGGATCACAGAAGTCTAAGAGATTGTGGTCGCCCACCGTTGGATATTAATCTAATAGTTCAAAAAAGTTTCTTAAAAGGAGTGCAAGAGTGAGTGAACCGTTGAATTTACATCCAACGGTGAATGACCACAAATCTCTTAGATCCATGTAGTCCAAAATATCAGGACTGT
Source organism: Prunus persica (assembly GCF_000346465.2). Taxonomy (NCBI): domain Eukaryota; kingdom Viridiplantae; phylum Streptophyta; class Magnoliopsida; order Rosales; family Rosaceae; genus Prunus; species Prunus persica. The sequence goes on from NC_034009.1 coordinate 14,851,970, forward strand.
ATAAACTAACTCATAAATTAATACATTTTGGACCAACATTGTAATTTGTATCATACAAATTTAGTTTGGCCCAGGAAAAATTTGTTGTAGTGGCTAAGAATCAAAACAATAGCTTATGCTATATTGAGTGATGTTCCAAGGTCCAACTCTAACAACATCCCAACTAGCTGATACTAGATATGTAGAGGAAAAGCTTCCTCATCATAACCAACACTACAAGAAATTTGGGCAATGAGGACCTTTTTTTAGAGACTGATAGACAAACAGTTCTTAAAAATTGCTTTTTGGCACGGAACTTTATTAAACCGTCCCTATAAACATCAAGGGACACAAAACCGTTCCTATTGCACTACTAGAGACACAAAACAGTCCCTATTGTTATTAGCATCCGTATTTTAAACGAATGGACATCAATACTGTCGTATTTTGGGAAAACGAATGTACTTAATTTCCCATTAGGCACGGATATAAAAAACATTGACAAAATCCCTAATGTATTAGACACTGCCTTCGGTCCTTAATCATATTAGTCATTGTTCTTTAGTGGCTAATGCTATTAGTCGCTGTCTTTCAGTGCCCAAAAACATTAGATTTACCCGCTCTTTCGCCAATAACATTTCATTTACCGGTCATTCTCTTCTCAATCTTCCTCACTCATCTTCAGTAGCCCATCCTCTTCTCAGTCCTTGAAGACCCATCTGCTTGTTCTTGCTTGAAGACCCATTGACTTCTCATTGCTTGAAGAGAGGATTGAAATCACGTTATACATTGGTAGAATACCCCCACCTTGGAAATAGTATGTAATTTCAATGCTCAATTTCATCGTTACTTTTCATTTGTGTTTGTGGCTTCTTTTTTATTTTTGCATTTATGATAGGTATAATGGCATATAATGGTTTGATTTATTGGTGTCTATGTGTTGAGGCCCAAAAAATCTATGGCTTGGCCCAAATAAATTCCCGGCCCAGCACAATACCTTATTGAGAAAAAATCCGACTTGGAACACATAAAAGTCCGCCATGCACGAATCACACTCCACGTGTCATGCTAAATAAATAATTCGACATGCTAGGAATCAAGATTAAGATTATAAAATGCATTAGCTCTGCAAATCCATGTTAATTATCCCTTCAAGCAAAATAATTAAAAGCATGCCAAGCGATATGCCATGCCAAGCGACATGCCATACCAAGCAGAAAATCATTATTACACACCCAACCACGCTACAAGCCTAAGTAGGCCTAAGCCACTAGAATGCCAGAGGCTTGCTTGAGTGGGTTGTGGCATGGATGGTAATAAGTTGTCATGAGGCCATTGATGAGCCGAGAAATGGAGGTTCCGGGTTGCTTGGGAGCCTCGGAACCCAAGCCCATTTCTTAGGCCCAAACATATGGGTGAGCACAAAAGGGAAAATACCTCAACCAAAAGAACCTAAATAACCCAACCAAAAAGCCTATTCAAAATGGCCCACTAAAACTAACCCCAATAGCGCAATATTTGATAAGAGTGACCCATTTGACTTCCTATCCTAGAAGACCCATACAATTAGAAGTAGCAAGCAGCAAAAACTCCCTCTTTTGGCTGAAGGATAAAGCCATGAAGAAGCATGGGAGACCATGTGGGTTGATGGGAAGGAAGAAACAAGTTTCAAAGCAAAAAACATGCAAGGACCTAAGGGATATTAGCATGTAAGCTGCCAGGAGGAGAAGGACCCTTCAAACCAGCGCGTGCACCTATTTGCTTTCCTTCATCAGATCTGGCCAGGGAAGGAGGAAGGAAAGAAGAAGAAAAAAAGCTAAGAATGGAGTCTCCCATTGAACAGCTGTGGGAAAGGGGGCTTTGAGCTCCAAAATTCTTGATTTTGTGCAAATAAACAGAGGAAATTTCACCAAGATAGGAAAAGTCAAGGGAGGAGATGAGAAAGGAAGGAAAAAGTTTGACCAAATTGGGTAGAAACCATTAGGGTTTCGTAGGAAAGGATAGTTTCCACCGACTATAAAATGGGGCCTCTTCTACCCAACGAATCACCCACAACCAGAGAGCAAGTTTCCTCTCTCAGCAATTTCGTGCACTATTCACCCTTCTTCCCCATTTTCCCTCTTCTGGCAGATTGCTCTAATATTTGACAGAGTCACTGTCAAGCTACCGGAAGAAACACTCAAGTCACCCTTTTCTTTCTCTCCCTTATTTCTTAGCCAAATCTATTTGCAAACCTTTCCTCTCTTATCTGGGCACCCTTTCTTCTCTCCAAGAACACGTAATTTTCTCTTTAGTGCTAAACTCATGCCAATTTTACTTCCATGCCATAATTTCCTCATGCCAAGCTAAGAACTCATCTGTAAGCACTAAGAATCTATTTGTAAGCAACCATCATTTTTGTCGATGAAGGTAACCAAGGTGTTTCCTAAGGCTTTACTACCCTTTCGAAATATTTTGGGGTCTGATCTTTGAACTCAGACACAGGGGATATTTTCTTCAGTTTGCTCCTTATGGCAGCCCAACCCATCTGCAGCTGCCAGAAGAAAAAGGCCCATACATAAATTAGCGACTATGCTGGGGATTATGCCATTATCTTCATTAATGCCTCCAAAAAATAAGACCAGAAGCAACAACATGACTTCCCAAGACGGGCCAAGCCATGGTGATTCGAAATCAAGGCAAAATGCTTCATCTAGACAAGAAGAACATGCAAGTGAGGGAGCTTTTACCCTCTCAGACCTGGTTGCAGCCATCCATGCTATGGGAAAGACCCAGAGAGAGATGGCGGGCACAATCAAAGAACTGAAAAGTTCAGTTGCTAAGCCAAGCGAAGAAAACGAGAGACTTCCACAAGAGGAATCTGTTGCTGCTGGAAAGGGGTCTGAACAAAAGGGACCATCTTTTGTCACCCAAGAAGACGTCATTGCTATACTGGAGAAAGAACTAAGTCCAAGCCAGGAAGATTGGAAGTACCTTCCTCAGCCGCCTTATCCATCAAGCTTACTTCAGCAGCCATATCCTAAAGGCTACGAAGCACCAAACTTTGTCCTTTTCGACGGAAGGAAAGGGAGCCCAAAGGAGCATGTCAACCGCTTCATCGATGCCTTGGGACCACATGTTGGTGATTATAATCTCCACTTAGAGAATTTTCAAAGAGCCTTATAGATCGTGCTTACACATGGTATACGATGTTGGCACCAGGCTCTGTTCGCTTTTGGGAAGATTTGGCAAGCAGGTTTTGTAAGTGGTACTTCCAGCATGAAGAAATAGTTACTACCATTCAACTCAACAACACTAGCCAAAAACATGGAGAGGATCTCGTGGACTTTATGTGCAGGTTCCGGGACCTAGCGTTGGATTGCTATGATGAGAAAGATGAGGAGGCGCTTGTCGAAATTTGCATCAATAATATTGTGGCAGATTATAGAGTTTATTTGGAGAATATTGGTATCAGCCAATTTTCTTGGCTGTTGGAAGCAGTGAGGAAAACAAGCATTTCAGTTAAAGTAAATGGGCAAGAATCTTGGAAGAGTGAAGAGGAAGAGCGCTACTTGGGGGCTTCATTTGGTCAACAAGATTATAGAGAAACAGCTGCCATAACCTTTCATAAGAGCCGCAAATCACTCTCTGATTAATTTGGTTATGAGCCGCATGAAAGTAAAGCGGCATCTGTGGCTCTATTAAATATCTCTGCAGAGCATGGCAGCCTTGTATAACACATGCCAAATACATGCCAACCTAAGCCACAAGCTTTCATGCTATTGCAAGTCATGCACACTCCTTGGCCCTTTCATACTTGGGGGCTTGATTTGATTAGAGTATTCATCAATGCAAAGTGGCTCAAGCTTTACTACTGCTAAGTTAATCTTATGGCAAGCACTTTTTAGTATTGCATTTCCTTTTGTTTTTTTTTTTTTATATAAACTCATTTTGTCTTACCTTCATATTTTGAAAAAAAAAAAAAAAAAAGACACTTCTGTGTGGTGCACCATCATGGTAGCAGGGGTTTTGCAATGAGAATGAAAGATTATTTTGAAAAAATATATATGTGTATGGAGTTTTATTGCCCTTTTATACATTTTAAACCTCCTTTACATTTATTTATTTTTTTTTAAAAACACGCTACTTAGCAGTAAGACATGCCAAGCAAAGTCATTTGGATGGGGTCCCGGACTATCAACAAGCACCATGCCTAAGCCAAATAATATGGGGCATGCATTCTTGAGTTGCTGGAACAACGAAACCATTGTACCCTTTTGATAAGCAACCAGAATATGCAAAACATCTGGGAATTTTACAAAACCTTGGCAAAGACCATGCACATACTAGTGTGGCCCTTTTTAGGCATGACAAGAAGGTGTTTTTAGGCCTAGTGGTCAGACAAAATTTTGGTAGCATGTACCTTTTTTCTAAGGATATCCAACCTGTCAGAGAATCTCAAGCAGTTGATAAAAACAAATTTTGCCAACCAAGCAATATATATATATAAGACATGCAGATCACAACATGCCTCAAGCATTCAGAAATTAATACAAGCTCCAGTGATTCAACACTACATTACAAAGTCATAACGACATGGTCGTTAGAGTGTCCGAAGGGGAAAAAAAAACAATCAAAGCAAGATAAAACTACACATGCTAAAGACCCATGCAGCCTATGGTCTCCAAGGGAACAGAACCACGGGCGAAGATAATCGATCACCAAGCCAAGAAGAGACAACCTGCAAGAAGAAAGAAGATATGTGTCAAGACCAAGTGATGCTGGAAGGTGTAGCCCGATAAAAAATAATAAAAAATAATAAAATAATAAAATAAAAAAATAAAAAAAGGAAAAGAGAAGAATTATGACCTTAAGGCTATGAAGAATGCCCGAAAAGAACGGAGGAAGCCCTAGGAGATGATCTGGCTGTTGCTTCCGTCACACACTCAACATTGTCAGCGAAAATACCCTTAGCAAAGAAAAGGGCATGCACTTCCCGGTGTTGACTTTCCAATTCTTACTGCTTAGTGTTCAAGGCGTCGGCAGCAGCTTTTACCTCATCAGAACCATGTGATAATTTCATGCTATGAATGGCCCCAAAGACGACACGTGCTAGGTTCCTCACGAGGTTGAGGAGGAAGTCCACATGAAAGCCTAGAGTTATGGCCTTGCATATCGCGTCCCGCCAACAAAGTAGTCTGTAGTTGATGATATCAAGAAGCTCCATGTTATCTACTCCATGAAGCACCAAGCCAAGAGGCGGCACTTCTCAAGAAAGAGGAGGTGATATCGGTGACCTCTATGAAACTCCTATGGCGATCCATAAATTTCCTTAAAACTGTGACTGTCTCTAGATACACAAAGGCGCCTTGAAAGGGTGCATAACCATCACACCTCTGACGAAGTGGAAGAAGCTCATCGATAGATTGAAGGATCTTAGCACCACCACCAAAGAAGGCTTTGAATGCCATAAAGGAATTCTCACAATCTTGCCAAGACATGTTTTTCTCTAATAAAATGCCCCCACTGAGGTGGAAGCATCACCGTCCTTATGGCTGTCATCAATAATCTCACCACGAGGCGGCATTGCTGGAAGCTGTGGAGAGGTGCTGGCAGTTGTGTCAGATGTGCCTAGCAAAGAAGGAGTAGGAGGCAACATTGCTGGAAGCTGTGGAGAAATGCCAGCAGTTGTGTCGGATGTCCCTAGGAGATGAGGAGCAGGAGGCTGCACTGTTGGAAGGTGCAGGGCAGTGTCTGCAGCTACGCTAGACGTCCCAAGAGGAGGAATAGGAAGTGTATTCTCTACACCTTGTGAGATGCTTTCAACTTGAGAAAAAAGGGAAAAGATGCAAAGGAAAATAAACCAAAATGATAGGAGGCACGAGAAAAAGGAAGCAAATTAAAGCATGGAAGATGAAAAGCAAGTGATAAATACCTTGCCGATAGTCTGCGCAGTGTCAGTAACGGTAGCAGGAAGGCCAAGGCCAGCCTCCGGTGAGCAACCCGTCGTGTCCTCAACGGCGGGCACAACCTACGGGAGAAATACAGGTTATGAGTTGCAAGTCACAACAGGCAGCACGCAACGCGTATATACCAAGTAAAACAAGCAAGAATGTTATTTGATACCGGTTCAATGTCAACATGCCGCTCATGGTCACTAACAAATTCGGGAAGCATGCCTGAGGCATCCGGCTCCTCCAAGCGAGTGTTGGAATTTGGTTTCTACAACCATGGTTCATGCCGCCCCTTTCTCAATAAGCTGAACTTGGTCAAGCAAGCGGTATAGGTGCCCCAAGAACATGGGGGCTAGAGGAAGCATGTTGCCATATGCTATCACTAAGGCCAAAGGAAACACCCGCTCATGCAAACAGTCTTAGGAAAAATCTCAGAAGAGAAATCTCCCAAGCCATAACGATATAAGCGCTGTAAGACGACATGGCTCATTCTTGTTAACATCTCTGAAAAACTGTATCCAATTGCTAAACTGCAGAGAAGTGCTAGGAGAAGTCAGGGCACCATTTCGTAAAGCCTCAAGCTTTAGTTCATCTTATGGAGTCAGTGTGATGTGGAAAGGATCTTGGCTGCGGCAAGGTAGAAGGGTGAAAATATTGGCTACGTCCTCAAGCGTAGGAGTAAACTATCCCCATGAACAGATAAATGTATGTGTCTCGGTACTCCATCGCCTAACCACATACCGGAGTATCTTGGCTTCAATATGGATGTCGTAAGCTTTAGAAATAAAGATGGAGTCTAGCACCCATGCCCGATTTACTGACTTGGTATTGAGTTATAGAAAAATTGATGCATGCGAGAATCATTGCATGTTATATTGGACGGGTCATGTCGAAGATACTGTATGGATGTTATATTGTAAAGTGTATCTTGGCTTCAATATGGATGTTATATTGTAAGGTGTGTGGGCCTAGTCGATATAAACCTAGTTTGGTTCTAAAAGTGTTACAACCCTAAAAGTAGCAAATAACGTGTTACGGTACTTACCATTACGACCACGACTACAACGTCTTTACATGTCATGACATATTGCTGAGTCAATGGTATGACATGCTGAACATAGACAAAAAATGGGGTTCTTAGGCATCCTACTCAGACCCACTTTGGAAAAGTTAGACACCATATACCCTGACTTTGGAAAAGTTAGACACCATATACCCTGAATTTGGTTCTGAGTCACGCAATGTTCGTCTTGGTTTGGCTTTCAATGGGTTTAATCCTTTTGGTATGATGAACCTATCACATAGTACTTGGCCAGTTGTAATGACACTCTACAATCTTTCATCGTCGTTATGCACTTATGCTCTTATTGCTTATCCCTCCTGGTAATTATATAGATGTTTATCTTCAACCTTTGATCAATGAGTTGAAAACTTTGTGGGTACATGGGTTACTGACTTTTGATGCTTTCAAGCAAGAGACATTTTTTATGTGCGCTGCTGTGATGTGGACAATCAATGACTTCCCTGTATATGACGTGCTTTTCAGTTGGAGCACTGAATGTAAGAAAACATGCCCAAATTGTGCATATGGCACCAACTCTTTGAGGTTGAAGCATGGCAAAAAATTTGTTACTTGGGACACCGTCGATGGCTGCCAATCGTTCATAAGTATTGGACATATACTCATTCTTTCAATAGACATACTGAGTCAAGGTTACCCTCTATTGTTATGTTAGGTGCACAATATTTGGCTTCACTAAGTGGGTTGAGGTGGCAATTTGGAATGGAGAAGCAAATACAAACTAAGTGCAGGAGAGGTAGTACAAAGGATGTTTGTGTTAGTCCTTGGAAAAAAAAGAAGCATATTTCTTTTATCTACCTTATTGGAAGGATCTTTTTATATGACACAATCTTGATGTCATGCACATTGAGAAAAATGTTACTGAGAATGTCCTTGGAACTTTATTGGGCATGGACTGAAAGAACAAAGATTCACTTAATGCCCGAATTGGATCTTAAGGAGCTTAATATTAAGGAGAAATTTCACCATAAGACTATTAGGGATCGTACTGTGTTTTGTGGTACAACATTTACACTTACAAAAAATGAGAAAGAGTTATTGTGCAAAGTACTAGCATCCGTTAGGCTTCTAGATGAGTTTTCATCTAATATTGCTAGATGTGTAAGAGAAAAAGAGAATAAACTTCTGGGGATAAAGAGTCATGATTGTGATATCATTATGAAATACTTTCTTCCAATTGGTGTACTTTGTGCCCTCCCCACGGAAGTTGTTCCAGTTTTATTAGAGCTTAGCTCGTTTTTTCAAAACTTGTCTACGAAAGTTGGAACGGCTATTTACTTTCATTCATTATCTAAAAGTGTTGCAGTGTTATTCTGTGAATTGGAAAAGTTGTTACCCCCTGCATTTTTTGTCATCATGCTACATTTACTAATTAACCTTCCTGATGAAGCTGCAATAGTTGGCCTAGTTCATTATAGGTGGATGTATCCAATTGAATGATATGTTTAAATGACTTGGTTTTATTTGTGGAATGATAAGTCAATTTATCTGTCTGTTTTTACTTGTTCTCCTTTGATGACGGTAAAAAAGCCAAAAACTACAACATGGGAAGTTGTTCTTCCTCAGTCTAACTATTGACAGACAACATAAGAAAATAGTCTAGTCAATCTCTATTACGCTAGTTCAAATTGGTTGGTCAATCTCTTACTCTAGAAAAAAATAACAGTTATGGGTAATGAAGAAATGATGATTTATTTGTGTTAATCAAATATTGATCAAAACATGCTTGTATTTGTTTTTTCTTTACATATTTTTTAGTAAAATTGCTATGAGTGGCTTCAATTTAGAACCTCCTAAAAAGAATTCTAGTTCTTACCAAGAGGCACCCATCCTTGCTTTTCCTATTTCACCTCCTTCTCTTTGCAGCCCTAGTTTAATTCGTATTTATTGTATGTCTTATATAATGTAAGTGCAATGTAACCTTAACATCATTCCATACTGTTTACAGGTTCTTGTATACTCTAAAAAAATAAGTTCGAAATAAATCTCGTCTCGAGGGTAGCATTGTTGAAGGTTATATTGTCGAAGAATGTTTATCATTTTGTGCCTTGTATCTTGGTGATGGCACAGTTCACAAGCGAAATAAACCTGGAAGGAATGTTGATGCACAAGGAAGTGACATGCGTGAAGGGTTTGAAACATTTAAAGGACCCAGTAAATCACTCGGGAGGGTCAAATCTTTCCACCTTGACCATCAAGAGTGGGATAAGGTGTACCGACATGTCTTTTGGAACACTCCAGAAGTCCAACCTTACATCAGGTGTGATAGATAAAAATATTTTAAGTATTGTAATTGTTGTGCCAATTGACAAAGTAATTGCATATTGAATTTGAGGTTAGCTTTCATGTTCATTTTTAGGGAACATGTGGAATGTGAAAAGGCCACTTGACGTCCGCAGATGACTGTTTTAGAATCTCAAAGTCAAGCACACAAGTCATTTTCTCAATGGTTCCACGAACACGAAAGAATTTAATCGTCTTTTGCTATTAAACTGTTAACGTTGAACTGATTGAGATGTATGAATCTAAATAGGTTTAGTAACTTGGGAAGTAAATGTAACTCTGTAATATGTATATGTGGATGGGAACAAGGTCATCAACTTCTTTTCTTTGACATAGATATTTCCATTTAACTATTGATGTGCATATCTACAACCAAATTCAAAATGGGGTTGGACAAGTTAGCGATGATTTACGAGCATTGGCTAGTAGCCGCAGAAGATGGGCTGGTCTCTGGACCAGGTGCACTATGAATGGTTTTCGGTTCCATGTGAAATCAGTTGTTGAAGGCTTAAAGTCACAAAATAGTGGTGTATTGTGTTTTCTCAGACTGATAGTTATGCTACTGCCGAGACCCAAACCTGAGATCTGGAATTGTTGACTACTACGGTGTACTTAAAGACATAATTGAATTAGACTATGGCAATGCACGCAATGTAGTGCTGTTTGACTGCGACTGGGTTAATCCGAATCCTTGTAATGGTTTCAAAACTGATAATTTGGATTTACATGGGTAAACTTTATGCACTTGCTTCCACCTCTAGATACGTTTATTATGGGATCACAACATCCAACAGAACTATAATGACATGTTGTAGTAAGTACAAGACCTAGGGATTATTTTGACATGGGAAGTGTTTATACCATATCTGACCAAGCAACTAGAAGCAAATCTAAACAAAGCAAACAGTCCCACATTTAAATATTACAAGAGGTGAAGACTCTCCCTCACCTATAAAAGGATACCACTCTCCACTTAGGAGGGGATCCTGGGGCTGAGCTTGATCTTTAGTCATGGCCTTCTCCTTTCTTACCTTTATATTTGGGTCCAACCTCATGTACAAATGTAAATACACAATATTATAATAATGAGAATAGACTTCTCCGTGGACGTAGCTCATTCATTAAGGGTGAACCACGTATATCTTGTCTTCTGTATATTTATCACTTGCCCAAATCTTCATACACATGCTGAAGGTCCTCACATTCACTCATCATCCATCATACCTTATCACTAAGTTGGGCCCAAAAGTGCTGAACCACTTTCTTGCATCAACAGGAAGCATACATAATCTGACATTTTTGCACCTCAAACTTTGGATGATGCAATTAATGACATTGATGAGGTGGAAGGAAAATCAGATGTGGAAGTCATTTGGTGAACTAGCATAATCATAATAAAATCAAATATGAGCTCAAGAATATGGTATGCATTTCTAATAAGCTTTAAACATATGAAATATATCTAATAAAGTTGCCTTTGGTGTTAAATAAACATTGAGATGATAATGGAGAAACATACCATATTAGAAATGCATACAAGAAATAGTGTTTATGAGATGACGGTACAGACGTTAATAGTGTTTGCATGAACATTGAGATGACAATAGAGAAACATAACACCTAAAAAGTCAAGTTTGTCAATTGGTACTCAGTTTTAATAGTTTTCTTTTTTAATCTTTACATACTAGCATTAACTTGCAAGATTATTAATACTGTGGGATTTTGTGACAATTTTATCTTCTGAGCAAGTATCTTCTCAGCCTGAAATTTGGGACAACACATACTTGAAAGAACCAAGTTGAGTTTTTTTTGGTGAACTTGTATTTTTTGAGCAAGTATTAAATATTGTGGGAAATTGTAGTCAACCATACCACATCTTGCCCTTTTTTTTTTTGCCTTTCGAATGACTTATTGGAGCTGAAATCAGTGATATGTTACCTATAATTGATTTTTGGATTGTTAAACTTGTTTGATGTGATTATTTTGGGTTGCCCTACTTCGCTAGTATGGATTAAATGTATTCATATGTTATTGGGAGAAGCATATGATTTTACTATACAAATGTTTATACAATTTTATAGCCTTTTGAATGCTCATGTATCTATATTGGACTCTATGAAAATAAATGAAAATATAATCAAATTTGAGCATACTCACCTGCATGTGTTAGAAGTAGAGACATGTGGTTTAAGAAAAATAACATTCAACATATTAACTTTCACATAGCTTTACAACAAAACAACCCATACTACAATTGTCTTCGAATTGAACAAAAGTTATAAAAAGGTTCTATATCACATCCACACGTTCTTTGGACGTTCTACGCACTTTACACTTGTTACAGTAAACTAAAAAGGAAATTTCTCACATACGACTTACCACGAATCGCGATCTAGAAATTTTCCATTTTCAGTGTTGAACTTTTACACAACTTATGGTAGGCTCGTAGCAATTCATACGTTGATGATGGGGTTGCAGTTTGAACCATAGATAGTCCTACATTGTTAAGTGGATTGGCTTCACTTTCAGCATATTGGTCCCCATGCTAATTTCCATCGTTGACAACATCAGAATCAATCTCCTCACTAAATTCCAAACCTTTAGTTAAATGGTGGGCTGATGGTGTAAAATGAGGTCTAGATCGCAGAACTAGCATGGCACAAGGTGGAGTAGTGAATGTACGATGCCATTATTTAGATGTGGTCTTATTGGACTATGTACAGTATCATAAGCAAACCGGTCGTGCTGTTCTTGTGGGATGGGCAATTCCAAGAAGCTAGGGAAATATATACCTAAGAAGTCTTTGAATATATGAAGTGTGGGAGGTGGAGATGATTCTGGAGTTTGAGGTTGAGGTGGAGCATTCGAGGATTTGGAAGGTGAATAGTATGGCTGGTTGTAGGGGTTTGGTGCCTCATCAAACTCTAACTTTCTCCTTGCACTAGCTCTCTTTCCTATTCCGCTCATTTTTAGTACAAATAATTATGGAAGCAGCTTGCGATGAGCTTATATCAATTTAGGTATATATTAAGAAGAAATAATAATGACTCAGAAGAAACAAATAGCTAATTTTCTAACTTATCATCATTGCTACTGCTCTAACCAACTATCCTAATTCATATAGGTTATGTATGATGTTATTTTGTGTAGTGATTATTTACATTTTTGCATACAGCGACTGATTGACTAAAAGTAGGATTTAGCGTTTTCTAGTATAGCTTGTTTGCTGTGCCAGGGTTCCAATTGACATAACTACATTTGAGAAATGTGCATGTTAGTTCTAAAAGATAAATACCCATGAGCAACATAGATACACAAAAATACATCTAAATCTATGCCATATGTACCAACCAAGTTCCATCAAAACTATTAATCCAAATATTTTAAACGTCCCCACTTATTTCCATCCAAACCAGAAAATTCTGCAATTGTCCTGGGTAACTAAGAATCTGATGTACCTGTTATTGGTACCCGATTTCAAGCCACATAAGTCTCGTAGCCTGTTTGTCTTGAAAATAGCTGCATCAATGTCTCTATAATCAATGATGCCATCTCCACTCCCGTACCTCCTACAATACCACAAAAGGATTGGTGTTTCTCTCATTCAACTGAGCCTCAAATTCTTTGAACTTTTCCTCAACCCTTTTCTCCCTCTATTACATTTCTTGCTCTGTCATAATTATTTCCTATTTCATTCTTTCAACCTCAACATGTGTGTGTTCTGCAATGATCCTTGCTTGTTCAGCAGCAACACGTTGTTCCTTGCATTGAGTTCTCAATGATTGGACTTCATTAGAAATCCCTTGCTTCTCCATAAGTATCCCAGGAATATATCTCCATCGAACCCCAGCACCATATCCTCGATCTTAGTTGGCATTTCTTAGGGCCAAATCGTTCTACATACAACTTATTTTTGAAGATCACCCGTTACCTCACACCCTGCGTCCCGCTCCATTTTTTTGAGTTTCTCCAACTCATCCTATGCCAAAAACCATAGCATCAAACACAAAGCTTGCATGGGATGCTAATGAGTAATCACAAGAATTATTTGATGATGTCCATTTACTTTTGCCTAATTTTTATAATAAGCATTTTTTCTACAATAGATATTGTAAGTCAAAGAAAATAGGTGGCATTATTAACACAAAGGGAGCAAAACATCTTTACAAAGACAAATCAGCTAGTCTTCAGCCATGTGAATCATAAAAATACGTAAACAACAAACAAATAAACCCATTTTTCATTTCATTTATTCAGGCTACTCAGCAACAACTTTGGTTTTCTGCAGTTTTTGGATATATATATATATATTATGGTTAGTCCTCGAACAAAATAAAGAGAAATAAAAATTCAACTAAGGTTCAAACTGTTAAACAATTACTTCCCAAATATTAAGCTTGGAGACTAATTTCAGGTTGCAAAATATTGATTTTATTATGCATTTTAGGGATTTATTATGATTATAGTTCATAGTGATACTATTTAATTTTTTCATTATGGATATCATTAGGATTTGGGACACAAGTAGCATGTCCTCTATGGTAATGTTAAAAAGATAGTACTACGAAAACTACAAGAACATTAATTGAAATGTGAACCCTTATAAACTATCATATAAACTTATGCATGTTGTGTATATGTATGGATTGTATGTAATGCAGCAACTTAGTCACCCTTGTGAAGGTGAAGTACCGGACCGGTGCACATTTTTCAGGCTTATTTACACCAAAAGGGTCCTATTCCAAAGCCAATTAATGATGAAGCGGCAAAACACTTGAGCAAATGTCTTAGTTCTTATTGTGTGGCTCACTTTGATTGTTTGCGGTTGTTCTTGTTTGTGATTGATTGTTTCTATAAGTGACAAATAAAACAAAAGAAAATACAGTTTCAGTTTAGAGTTTTGAAATTAATTAAAACTGATAAAATAAATAGTTATTGTATATTTACCTTTGCATCGCCGTCCCACCATTGTATTACGTGGCGCCATTGGTTGTTGTTAACACATGGTCATCCAAGCAGTGAAACTTGTCTTCATCTTCCGTATTTGGGTTGTAATATATATCTTTAAGAGAAGCTTTGAATTTCTTCTAACGCTCATTCAATTTGTCCAAAGTGGTTTTCTTTATCTCATCATCTCTTTCTATAGTCTATGGATCTGACCAATGTAAAGCTTCTTACAACAGAACCAACCATGTTGGAGTATTAAAATTGCTATAAACTATGTTCGAATGTAAAATAAATTCAAATTTTAGTATTCTTTTACCTTAACAGTCTTTCATGCCTTATCTGCTGCTCCACTCTTAACAAATTCCCTAAAATCAAATACATCGATTGGAAAGTATGATGCATTAGTTGCAATAATTCCAAGGAACCTCACAAATTTTGCAACCAAATTAGGAGGTCAACGGCTTGCTCCACTTCATTGAATCATACTTTTTCAGGGTGGTCAACAGCAAAATTTTGTTTGTTAATGCCTCGTGACTTCCTTTTACATTTTGCTAACCTATCCTTGTCATTTGTTCCATTTGGTGCACCATTAGTTAGTCTAGACGACCTGCCTATCTCATTAGTTGGCCTATATCGGCCTTCCATACTAGTGAAACCTACTTCATGTGTCTCTACCCTCTCCTTCACTGTATAATTAACATTATTATGGACCTCCTCACTCCTATGAGCCAACAACCCCAAGAGGTACTCTTCACTCTCGTGCTCATTATCCGTCCTTTTAGAAAGTGGATCTTGGCTCTCATTGTCTTCTGTCAAGCTTAAGAACAAATTGCCCGTATTTGGTACATTTGGAGGAAACATTTGTATCACCAAATCAGCAGATACACCAATGTACAAGATATTAAATAGATTGATACCAACCCCACTAGTATCTAGTTCATCAATAACATCTCTATTATTATACATCTCTATTGACCAACCTATTTCTTAACATCTGCATCCCTATAAAGTTTCATGACAAACGTATATTTAAAGTGCATATTAGTTAGTTTGACTATAAAGTATTAGCATTGAGAATAATAGAATCAATATGTTTTGCAAACTTAAATTTCAATTCTATATCATGTGCAAATACAGAGATAGGTGACATTCAATCAACTTGATTCAATTAAATTTTAAATTAAACAATTTATATTGGGTTCTAGCCATGCCTCCAGTAGAGAGAAAATTGAGATATAATAGAGACATAACATTTGAATTCTATTTGTGAGAAGTTCAGAGAGAGAAATACAAGTTAAAAGAACAAAAAAACACAAAATTGAACGATAATTTGACAAACTTCTCCTTAAATACATTAATTTCATTAACATGTACTGTATTATTTCTTGAAACTAGAGAGTCTGTATGTATGGGCTAACTTTTGTATCATTTTGTAACAATCATAAAGATGCATCTCAATTAACTTTTGCTTTATATGAGTAGTGCTTTGTATGAGTAGTGAATTTGGAAATTGTTATGGTTTATGCTTAGATTATATCAATTGGAATGTCAAGATGAATTGAAAGGTATTTGTGTAACACCGGATCTACTTGAGAGTTAATAACAAAAGATTGGTTAATTGGACTATAACTGAAACAGAAAACCAATAGAAATTAATTCCTTAAAGAAACTCAAGGGTCACCAAACAAAATCGTAGCTCAAATGAAATAAGTACATCTAGCGGAAGCAAATCAACTTATAACAAGTTAGGTGTCAATCACTAATTTTTTTTTTTTTTTTCCAACTAAGTCTAGAGAACATAAATCCTATGAGACCATGACCAAGGATTGCTGCCACCAAGCCTCCTATTACTCCTCAATAACTTTGGTACCTGGAACCACAATAAACTACTAGTGAGATAAACTCAATAAGTAGCTAGAACATGCTTCAAACAAGCTTAAACAATTACAAATATACTAATACTTAGCAATATGCTCATATGCTTGTGCACCTAGCATGAGAAAGAATGCACGGCCTTAACTTATCCAAATTGCACTTAAAGTGATCCTTTAGTACTAGAGGCCTATCAAATACTTTTACTGACAGATAAAGGGGCCTTATCGTCGCCCGTCGGCAACACCCGCAATGTGAGCCTTATAACATTTCATTGTCACCGGTCGATGACACTTAGGTTGTGAGCCTTATAACTTATTGAAAGTCACCCGTCGGTGACACCCACATTTTGAGCCTTAAACTTGTTATGCACCCCCACGCACGAGGCCTCATAGTGACCTAGGATTCTCTAGTAGTCCTTACTTAAATTAAGTCACGGCCAAACACTTTTCTTTCACCCAATTTGTCCCAATGTACAGGCGAGCGACACTTCATTCCATACAATGCCTCATAAGGTGTCATATCAATAGTCGCATGGTAGCTATTATTGTATGAAATCCAAAATGCAAGCTTGTAACATGTCCTCCAAAGTTTGTATGGTTCTTTCCAATTGCCCGTCTGTCTATGGATGAAAGGCTGTACTGAAATTAAGTTTTGTACCCATGGCTTTGTGTAGGCTCTTCCAAAACGTGGAAGTAAATCTGGGGTCTCTATCAGACATAATGGACACAGGTGCTTCATGCACCTCACTATCTCATCCATATATAATTGTGTCAAACGATTCATTAAGTACGTATTTTTGATTGGGAGGAAGTGAGCACACTTTGTCAGCCTATCAACAATCACCTAAATAGCATTAAATCCCTTGTCAGTCCTTGGTAAGCCTACCACAAAGTCCATGGATATCCTCTCCCATTTCCAAATCGGGATCAACAACGGCTTTAAAAGCGCAGAGGGCCATTAGTGCTCTGTCTTAACTTGTTGGTAGGTCAGACACTATTCAACATGATGAGCTACTTCCGTTTTCTTGTAAGGCCACCAATAAATGGCTCGTAAATCTCGATACATCTTGGTAGTTCCCCGGTGGATCGAGTAAGGTAAACTATGCGCCTCAACTAATATCTCTTTCTTAATTGAATCGTCGTTGGGTACACACACCCTCTTTCCAAGATGTAATACCCTATCCTCCGACACCCTAAAACTTGATTCTTTGCCATCTAAAACCCTGTCTAGGATGTTTCCCATCTCAGCATCCTTTTCCTGACCTTCTTTAATCCTGTCCATCAGAGTAGGTTGTACTACCAATGTAGCCAAATATGAGCTCTCACCTCTTCCTCAAACTTCAATACTAAGCTTCTCCAAATCTCTTGTGATTTCTAGTTGGGTAGTTAACAGTGCTGCGGTATAGTCAGTAGTCTTCCTACTTAAAGCGTCTGCTATTACGATGGCTTTCCCAGGATGGTAATTGATCACACAGTCGTAATCCTTCACTAACTCAAGCCATCGCCTCTGCCTCATATTGAGTTCCCTTTGAGTGAAGAAATACTTAAGGCATTTATGATCCGTGTAAATCTCACATCTCACTCCATATAGATAGTGCCTTCCAAATCTTAGTGCAAATACCATAGCTGTTAATGCCAAATCATGGGTTGGATAGTTCTACTCATAAGTCTTCAATTGTCGAGATGCATATGCTCTTCTCATTTTGCATTAGTATGCATCCAAGCCCTTTGTGAGAAGCATCATTGTAGATAACAAATCCACTTGAACTAGAGGGTATGGTCAAAACTGGGGTAGTCACCAGTCGGTTCTTGAGTTCCTGGAAGCTCTTCTCACATTCATCGCTCCATTGAAATTTAGCATTCTTCTTAGTCAGCTAAGTAAGTGGCGTTGCAATTTTAGAAAATCCTTTAATGAAACGGTTGTGGTAACCAGCCAGTCCTAAGAAACTTCTTACCTCCCCCACACTAGTGGGGGTTGACCAATTAGCCATAGCTTCAACCTTATTAGAGTCCACAAGGATCCCTTGGCCAAAGATTATATGCCCCAATAATGCAACCTGACTAAGCCATAATTCATATTTCTTGAACTTTGCAAACAGTTTCTCTTTTCTTAAAATTTGCAAAACCTCTCTTAGATGCTTCTCATGTTCCTCCTGAGTCTTGGAGTAAATCAACATGTCATCGATGAACACAATAACGAACTTATCTAAGTATTCATTAAACACTCGATTCATGAGGTCCATGAAAGCTACTGGAGCATTCGTCAAACCAAACGGCATCACTAAAAATTCATAATGTCCATACCGTGTGCGAAATGCGATTTTAGGAACATTCTCTGCTCTAAGATCAATCTTCGAGAAAACACTTGCTCCTTGTAGCTGATCGAATGAATTTTCTATCCTCGGAAGTGGATATTTGTTTCTTATAGTGACTCGGTTGAGTTCCCGGTAGTCGATACATAACCTCATTGTCCCGTCCTTCTTCTTAACAAATAATACCAGTGCTCCTCATAGTGAGACACTTGGCTGGATAAATCTCTTATCCAATAAGTCTTGTAACTGTTCTTTTAACTCCTTAAGCTCTATTGGTGCCAATCAATAAGGGGGTTTCGATATAGGAGTCATGCCTGGTAAAAGTTCAATTGCGAACTCGATTTCGCGATCTGTTGGTAATCCTTGTATGTCCTCTGGAAACACATTTGCATAGTCCTTGACCGCTGGAATATCCTGCATATGGCTCCCTTCTTTCTTGGCCTCAAACACACTGGCTAGGAAGCCTACACACCTTTTTCACAACTTCTTCGGCTGCAAAAATAATATCACCCTTGGTAGTGATTGCACTCTAGCACCAACAAAAGAAACTCAACATCTTGGGTGGTTGGAAAACAACCTCCTTCTCAAAGCACTTCACTAAGCCGCGATGAGTGGACAACCAATCCATTCCCTGTATAACATCAAAATCGTACATATCCATGATCACCAAGTTCGCTTCAAGTTCCCTACCCGCTATAGTTATTGCATAACCCTTTAGCATCTCTTTGCAATTCAACACCTCCCCGGAAGGGGTGGCCACAGAAAACTCCGACTCTAACTTAACAAGCATACCACTAATTTTTCTAGCAAATCTAGAGGATACAGAAGAATATGTAGCTCTAGAATCAAATAAAGTAAACGCAAGCTGTCTAGATACTAGGATCGTACCTGCCACCATAGTTGCTGCATCTTCCGCCTCTTTCATAGTTAGGGCGTAAACTCTTCCTTGTACTATTTGATCCTTTTGTGTTCTTTCTTGATCTTCTTTAGTATCTATGCAGTTTTGTATGAAATGTCCAGTCTTTCCACACTTGAAGCATGTCCCAGTCTTCTTATGGTAGGTCCCCCCATGGTTCTTATCACACGTGTCATAGGCTAGGACATCCCTCTTATTTGTGCCATAAACTTTTGGCTTCTTGCCTATTTCATTCCCATTATCATACCTCTTCATGCTATCCTTGTTCCATGGTCTCTTCAGTGCAGAATTTTGTCCCTTGTCCTTCGTTTCAGCAACTACGACAGGCTTCTCGGTCTTGTCCAGAATTTGTGCCTTTCTTAGGATAACACCAGAAGTTGGGAGCTCCATAATTTCAATAGCTCTTCTTATTTCAGCCCTCAAGCCTCTCTCAAACCTCCTAGCCTTACGTTCTTCAGTGTCTACCAATAAGACACAAATCTCATCAACTCTTCAAATTTCCACTCGTACTCTAACACCGTCATTGACCCCTGAGTGAGTTGGACAACAGCTTCCTTGTCAGCTTTCAAGGGTGCAGGGAAGTATTTGTTGTCATATGCACGACAAGCAGATTTCCACCAATGCCTTCCTCATTTCTTAAGTATAAAGGTTTCACAAGTCTCCTTATGTGCATCTGGGCAGTCAATGTAGGCAAAATACTCTCCAACTCACTGATCCACTCCTCAGCTGTAAGAGTGTCCCTTTCACCCTCAAAGACTGGGGGTTAATTCTTTCTAAACTGTTCCACCACTTTGCTCGACCCTTCATTCCCTCTCTGCATGGTATTCCTCTATGAAGTCATCATGCGAAAAAAGTCCTGTATGTTACTTAAGATTGCTTCTTGGCTACTTCTCGCACGACTGCACCTACCTTTTCCATCCATAACTATGTCCATTTAGATACAAAATACACGTCTTAGTTTAAGTAATGGGAAATATAGTAATAAAGAAACATCAACTTTCAATCATAACTTAAGACAATTCACGCACAAAATGTCAATGACCAATTCAAAACTTAGATTTGTACACGTCATAGCAGGGTAAAGAATTTAAATTTAATCAAACCACAGGTAACTATCTAAGTCGACAGTTTCACGTCACGCAGTCATAAATGTGCTATTCTCCCTAACAGGGAACAAATCAAGTACTACTATCTGCCCCCTTGTGGGGATACCGGGAGTCTCAACAAGAGATTCAGTAGGAGGCGAAGGTTTCACGGCTTTCACCATAAGATTCTTATGTCGAAGTTACTTATAATGTTTCGCCCTCTCCTAAAAATGCATAACTCGAACTTCACGGCATACCTAAGACTCTCCTTTGTAGCTGTGCACTTCATCTTGGGTCCTCTGTAAAAACGAAGTCGTTGTTGTAACTTAAACTTTTCTCGCTGCAACTCATCTTCCTTCAGCTTTTTAATTACCTCCCTAATATTCTTTACCAGAATCCTATTCCTGATTAGTTGACACGAATGGAACCTATTGAATGTTGGATGCTTCCCATGTTCCCCTCCTTTCATATTCATACTACAGGATGCAAACAATTTAAACATGGAGGTTAAGGACAATCAACAAGTACAAGGAAATTCAAGATAGCGGACAGATACACCTATGACTTGGCAGCGAACTGGTCCCATCTACTTTCACAAATCCTACAGTCTAAAGAGCTAATAGTCCCTTAGAACGTTGCTCTGATACCCAACTATAACACTCCCCCTCCCCCCTCTTTTAGTACTTCGAAAGGTGCTACTTACCCTACCTACTTGAGAGTTAATAACAAAAGATTGGTCAATTGGACTATAATTGAAATGGAAAAACCAATAGAAATTAATTCCTTAAAGAAGCTCAAGGGTCACCAAACAAAATTGTAGCTTAAATGAAATAAGTACATCTAGCGGAAGCAAATCAACTTATTTAAAAAGTTATGTGTCAAACACTTATTTTTCTTTTTCTTTTTCTAACTAAGTTTAGAGAACGGAAATCCTATGGGACAATGACCAAGGACTGCTACCACCAAGCCTTCTATTACTTCTCAATAACTTTGGTACCTGGAACCACAATAAACTACTAGTGAGATAAACTCAGTAAGTAGCTAGAACACGCTTCAAACAAGCACAAACAATTACAAATATACTAGACATATAAATATACTTAGCAATATGCTCATATGCTTGTGCACCTAGCATGAGAAAGAATGCATGGCCTTAACTTATCCAAATTGCACTTAGAGTGATCCTTCAGTACTAGAGGCCTATCAAATACTTTTACTAACAGATAAAGGGGCCTTGTCGTCGCCCATCGGCAACACCCACAATGTGAGCCTTATAACATTTTATTGTCACCCATTGATGACACTCAGGTTGTGAGCCTTATAACTTATTGAAAGTCACCCATCGGCGACACCCACATTATGAGCCTTAAACTTGTTGTGCACCCCCACGCATGAGGCCTCATAGTGACCTAGGATTCTCTAGTAGTCCTTACTTAAACTAAGTCACGGCTAAATGGTGTACTAAGACTTGTATATAACTTACTCATACCTACTTGCCATGGTTTAGACACACTTACATACACCAATCCAACGAACTTACGTAGCAGCCATGTTACTTGCAAACATACAAACATCGCAATCAAATGATATAATCACATATACAATTACTTATTTACGTACGTATAGGCACACATTCACATTTATATTTATCATAGTTCCAAAGCAAGTCTAGGATACTTACATCGCAATGAGCACCCCACACAAAACCACTTGTGATATAAGCCTTAAACAGGTGCTAACCTTCTCAAACCCTTCTCTCTAAACTCCAGCTATCAGTCTGCCTCCAGAAAACCTTTTTTCCCTTTTTCGAACTCTCTCTCTCTTTTTTGGGCGTTTTTCTCTGTAACCAACTGAGCTAAACCCTAAAGTTCATTTTTAAATGTGTCCCTAATACTACCATATGCATTGTTTTCTGCATCTGAAGGAAGCTTCCTACCTTTTTTTAGTACTGCAACAATAAAAAAAACCAATATTATTGTAACACCCCGACCCCAAATTTCCCCAAATTTTACCCTTACTTAATGATTTAATTATTTAAGGGTATTTTAGTCATATTTTTAACTGGAGAGAGTTTGGGACCGTGACTTGTATTTTTGGATAGGTCGTACTGAGACGAGTTCATAGACACGTAGTGGGCTCGAATCGGAGTTGTAACGAGACAGATATGGTCAAAAGAAGCCTAGTGGCATAATCGTAAATATTTTGAAATGGGATTTTTTATAAAATCTGATTTCTCTCTCTCTCTCTCTCTCTCTCTCTCTCTCTCTCTCTCTCTCTCTCTCTCTCTCTCTCTCTCCCGCGACCTCTCTCTCTCTCCCGTCGGTCTCTCCTCTCTCTCTCTTCGTAACTCCGGCCACCGGCCGCGGCTGCGGACGGGGCCGGTGCCAAAAGAACCAGCTCGACCTCGGCGTGACGACCCAGCCCTCCCCCGACATCGGCCGCCGCTCCAGTCGCCGGAAAATGGCGATTTTCGCCCGGATGTCGCCTGATCTTCACGGCCGCCGATCTTCCTCCTCCGGCCACCAATTCCGTCGACCCAGGTATGGATTTTGAACCTCTCGAGCTGCTCTAGCTGATGGTTGGTTAGGATTAGATCGATTCTTAGCGTAGACAACTCAATTTTCGAATTGAAAATCGGCCGAAACTTCGGCCGTCGTGATCGGCCATTTTCAGCCACTTTTTGGGGTAGGTCCAAGAACAAAAGTGGCTCCAAATAGGGTGTTATACCTAGGATAGGAGTTTGGAGCCGTGGTTTTTGAGATTTTCCGGCGAAGCGTTATCGCTTTGGGCACCCACGCGCTGCCGGCGCGTGCGGCGGCGCGTGGGCACTGTAGAAAACGTAGCGATGTGTTCCGATGAGATCCTTAGGTTGTCACACGTGCGTAGGATTTCGCGGATCTCAATTCGGACGTCGTTTGACTATCGAACGGATAATCGCATAGTGTGCGTTATCCGGGTTCGATAGGTTGGGACCGTTGGATGGTCCTAAATTTAATATATGTTAATCTAGATATTTCTAGGATCGTGTACGAATTCACGGATCGTGAATCGGGGCCCCGGATGTTCCGAATAATAATTTAAAGTTTATATTTTATATTAACCGTCAGATCATGCGATCGTGAGAAATCCGACCGTCTGATCTGGACCAAACTCGCAGGACAAGTGTCCTATACCTGGTAGAACCCATAGAGACTTTCGGATCGGAAATTGGAGGTCGTGGGTTCTGCAGGTCCGTTTGACCAGGGTTAGAGTAGTTTGACCTTGGGTTGACCGTGAGTCTCCCGGAGTAATCTTACCTTCCCAGGGGAGATTTTCGGGTGCTAGACTATTGTGAGGGGTTACACAATATTAGAATTAATATTTATTATTATAATTATAATAAGTTGTACAAGGTTACAACATAGTCTAGAATGTCCGTTTGGAGTGCTATACGCACTACCCTAGGTACCTCCTCGGACTTTGAATTCATTACAAGCACCACCAAGTGAAAGTTAGGTCCCACGTGGCGTAGGTTATCCGGCGTTGGGACAGGCCCCATACGTGGCGTTGGTTGTACTTGCGTATGGGGAGATTTGTAATATGATGTTCAGGTCTCACGTGGCGTAGGTTATCCGGCGTTGAGACAGACCCCATACGTGGCGTTGGTTGTACCGGCGTATGGGGAGATATTGTGATATTGTGTTGAGGTCGCACGTGGCGTAGGTTATCCGGCGTGTCGACAGACCCCATACGTGGCGTTGGTTGTACCGGCGTATGGGGAGATTTGTGATATGATATTAAGGTCCCGCGTGGCGTAGGTTATCCGGCGTTGGGACAGGCCCCATACTTGGCGTTGGTTGTACCGGCGTATGGGGAGTTATGTGATATGATATGCAGGTCTCACGTGGTGTAGGTTATCCGGCGTTGAGACAGACCCCATACGTGGTGTTGGTTGTACCGGCGTATGGGGAGATATTATGATAGTATGGCATGGTCGCACGTGGCGTAGGTTATCCGGCGTGTTGACAGGCCCCATACGTGGCGTTGGTTGTACCGGCGTATGGGGAGATTATATGAAATACAAAGAAATGAAATAAGGTATCGCCCAAGTGTGGAATTGGGTTTTAGGGAAGAACTACGTGTGGCTTGATCCCTCAAGGAGGGTACGTAGGCAGCCTAAGGGTATTAGGTGCAGCCGCAGACTAAATGTTAGTCATAAATTATATTTGATATTGACGGGTAGTTGGTTAAGAATTATTGGAAGGCCGAAGGCCATTTATGTGAATTGCATGAAATTATTTTGTGCATGCTGCCAGTTGGGGATATTAAATGCGTTTTTATGCAGGTATAAATTTTGGAAAATGTCCAATTTATAGGGGAGACTCTGCCGAAATTTCGGCAGGAAGTCTCGGTTTTTAGTAAGTGGGCCCGACATCAAGGTGATGTCAGGAATTCCAAAGGGTTCGTCCCGGGTTTTGAGAAAATTCGGGGCGGGTCCTTAAAATTATAAACCTGAACATATGAAAAAAAAAATATATTAAAAAAAAGCCTCCTACGTTGCTCACAAAAAAAAAATTCCATTTTCAGCACATATACATTATAACGTGTAAAAACCAAACATGGTAAAGGAGCCAATAAGGTGCCTTGCTTGAGTTGTGATTGATGATTCAAAATTTTCAGTCACATCATTCAAAGAACAAATGCAAATGCATCCCAATTTGCAAAGGGAACTTAACTGTCATCGACCATATTCTTTCTCTATAGTTTATATATGTGATTAACCCAATAGGGTGATTGATAACCCAAATGGAGACCCCATTGGGCATTACAATTTACAATACTATGAGGCCTTTAATTTAAGTGTAGGCGTATGTGTAGCTATTTGAGAGAGAGAGAGAGGTTATGAACAGAATCACCCTAAACCCGCGGGTATATATAATATAACCAATTTTTACTCAAGGATATATGGGATCCCAATTACAGCTATAGACCAGGTCTAATTATGAAATTGGGTCCCATAATATTTTGCCCTAACAGGGAACAGACCATGTCTTCGGTCACACCCTTGGGGAGAGGAGAAGGATTCTTGGTGAAGTGGAGGTCTAGCTCCTTGCCATAGTTGTATCGCTTTACGTGCCACAACAACTTACGGCCCAGCTTCCCAACCTCAATGTCAATTTCCTCCTCATTGAAAGTTGGCAAGAGCCTCCTCGGCCCCAGGGTTCTTTTCCTCCTGAAGCTCCTCCTCTTTCTCCAGTTACATGGCCTTCAAGGTCTCTTCGACAAACACCTAGCAGTTTCAGCAACGCTCGCTACCTAATTTGCAGCCTCGACCTTCGCCCAAAGCTCCACCAATTTGGCCTTGGCCTCTTTCAGACTCTGCTTGGCATCTTTTTTGCCTTTCACCAATTTGTGGTGCTCCCTCATGGCCTACCCACCTTTGGTGATATGAGCTTTGGCTTTAGCAGTTTTCACGTCATCACTTACAAATCCATGGACCTCTGCAAAGAAAATCATAAGGCATTAGACAATTTTCAAAAACAAAAGAGTGAGAACATAAAGTTCGAAAGGCAACATACGGCGACATGCATAAGAAATCTCTTCTCCAGCTCACTGGGAAAACGCGGAGGCTAAATAGGTATCAAATTGATAAAATTGAAACCTTGGGGCCCATATTAATACACACCCTAAACCTCGATGGTGTGAAATATTGAACATGCTTGTTGGAGTCCACATTTATTGGAAAAGAGTGTGGTCTTGTTAGAGAATGGTGATTTATTCTTGTTTGATTTGGACTCTCATCTACAAACCCCCCACACTTTGAATGAAAATTTTAAATTTAATGGGACCATATTAAAATTGCCCTGGGATATTAATGATGGTTCGGGTAGTTCACGAAATTAGAGGTGGTTGAGTTGTGAGTTTAGTTGGCAGCCTTGTTGAGGCGAAAAAGTGGTTCGGCCCTTTTGGGCCAAATTAGTGATGTCTGGGCCTTGACAAGAGCGCTGATCTACAAGATAAGAAACGCTTGGTAAGACCTAGGGCACCGGTGAGGTACCGGCTGAAGACTCCGATGCTTCAATAAGTACGAATTTAGTAAATGATCTGGACAAAGCAATGGCTAGTATGCCGAAAGTTCCAGTTACCTCCATTTTGGGACTTGTGCCCCTTCTTATAGGCCTTGGGAGGTATGCATGTTGTGTAAAATTTTGATGTGGGATTGTTAACATTCACTGTGAAGGCTTCACATGTCCAGAGGATGATTTTTCCTTAATCACGTGATCGACAGGCTTGGGTACCAAGGGCGAACCCTGCCGATGCTCTCTTTTGTCCACATGTCTTGCTTTTAAGATAAGGAGTGGTATAGCCATGTTTGTAAAGGATATCGTTGATGACCGTATATCTCACCGCTCGGTATCGCAGCTTTCTGGCTTGGAACTTGTTAATGGGCAGAGTACCATTCGTCAGGTAAGCGTGTATCGGAGATATCCATGTGCTCTCATACCGTATGACACATACTTCAGAGGTTGCCGGACTTGGTTGAGACAAAATCTCCATAGGTTCCCTTCGGCCGTGTCATTGATGG
Organism: Prunus persica; assembly: GCF_000346465.2. NCBI lineage: Eukaryota > Viridiplantae > Streptophyta > Magnoliopsida > Rosales > Rosaceae > Prunus > Prunus persica. The sequence goes on from NC_034009.1 coordinate 14,878,945, forward strand.
CTTAAGCTAGTCTGACGAGTGCGTCAGCATGGCTGTTTTCTATTCTGGGTATTTGCCGAATTTCGTAAGCCAGGAAATTCTAAAGTAATTGATACGCCATTTATAGGTAGGGTAACATGGATACATCTTTGGCTGCGAAATCAGTAGTCACTTGGTTCACAATGTGCTAGGAGTCACTATTGATACTGATCTGTCTGGCGCCCATGCTTTTGGCTAGCCTAAGGCTAGCCAAAAGGGCTTCGTATTCTGCTTCGTTATTGGAGGTTCTGAAGTTGAAACGGAGGGCATATTCCATTTTAACCCCGGAAGGAGAGGTCAACATTAGGCCGGCTCCGCACCCCTGCTGATTGGCCGAACTGTCTACGTGCAGGACCCAAATTGGGATTGACTGGTCGAAACACCTAGCATTCGGTAGACAGGGCTTTTCTGTACCAGAATTCGCCGATGCTGCCAAAGGCATTAGCTCGGATATGAAATTAGCTACCGCCTATCCTTTCTCGGCTAGTCTGGGTTTGAACTGTACATCAAACTCCCCCAGTTTGATTGCCCATTTAACCAATCGGCCAAAGGTTTACAGCCTCTAGAATACTTGTCGAAGCGGTTGGTTGGTTAGGACTGTGATCGAATGAGCTTGAAAATAGGGATGGAGTTTTCGCACCGAGGTGATAAGGGCTAGGGCCAGCTGCTCAAAGGGATGATACCGAAGTTTTGCGCTTTGTAGTGCTTTACTGACATAAAAGATCGGCAGTTCAACTTTCTCCAGTTTCCTAATCAATACAGAACTGACGGCACTGTGGGATACAAAGAGGTATAGGAATACAATTTCTCCAGGAAGGGGCTTCGACAGCAGTGGTGCTTTACTCATGTAATTCTTCAAATCTTGAAATGCCTGGTCACATTCGGCAGTCCATAAGATGTGTTGTTTGACCCCTTTCTAGGCTTTGAAGAACTGTGTGCATCTGTCGGTGACCTTGAAAATGAACCGTGTTAACGCTGTGACGCGTCCGGTAAGGCTCTAAATGTCCTTCTATGTCTTCGGCCTTTCCATATCAACTAAAGCCTTGATTTTCTCAGGGTTCGCTTCGATCCCTCTTTGATTAATCATGAAACCGAGAAACTTTCCTGAAGATACGCCAAAAGCGCACTTCGTAGGGTTTAGTCTCATTTGGTAATCCTTCAAAATGCCGAACATGAGGGATAAGTTGGGCAAATGCCCTTCTGCAATTTTACTTTTTTACCAACATGTCATCAAAGTGCAGTTCCATAGTACTGCCGATGTGTTTGGCAAAGATTTGGTTGACTAGTCTCTGATATGTCGCTCTGACATTTTTTAGGCCGAACGACATAACATTATAGTGGTATAGTTCCCTATCTGTGATGAATGCCACATGTTCGCTATCGGCAGGGTACATGAAGATATGTTTGTACCCCGAGTATGCATCCTTGAAGCTGAGCAAGTCAGGACTGGCAGTGGCGTCCACGAGCTGGTGGATTCAAGGTAGTGGAAAGCTATACTTTGGACAAGCCTTGTTCAGATCGGTAAAGTCTTGGCACATTCGCCATCCGCCTTTTGCCTTCAGAACCATTACGGAATTCGCCAGCCATGCTGGGTATACAGCTTCCCGAATAAAGTCAATAGTGCGAAGCTTATCAACTTCGGCTCTCATGGCCTCATACCGTTCGGAGTCATAGGATCGGTGCTTTTGACGCATAAGTTTGTAAGTAGGGGAGATGTTGAGCTTGTGGCTAATAACTTTAGAAGAGATGCTCAGCATATCGTCGTACGACCAAGCGAACACCTCATAGTAGTGCCACAAAAATTGAATAAACTCTGATCGGAGGGCTGGGTGAGTGTGGTGCCGATCTTTACACACCGGTCTAGTTGATCTTCGTTCAAGACGACTGTTTCCAAATCCTCGGCAGGCTGCGTTTGAGGCGTTGGTGCCTCATCTATTAGGTCGTCTATGGGTCCTTTACCGTTCGGTGTCCCTTGAACAGCAACGGTCTCCCTGGGAGGTTTGAGGGCTATCGATTTGAGCGCCATCGCATAGCAGGTTCGCACACTCAACTGGTCTCCTTGAATTGCACATGTGCCGTGCCAAGTTAGGAATTTCATGAGTAACATGTGAGGGGACAATTGCGCCTTGATCCTGGTGAGTGCGTTCATCCTATTATGACGTTGTATGCCGTTGGGCAATCAACAATGAGAAATTGGTCATATATCATTGTTTTTTGTGAGGGCAACGACAAAGGTGATAGGTAGGCTAACGCTTCCGACTGGCTGAACCACATCCCCTGAGAAACTGAGTAGGGCCGTCAACTGTCAGTTGACTTGGCTATCATCAATTCCTAATTCCCCGAATGCATCGGCAAATATCACTTTTACCAAACTCCCTGTATCAACTAGCACCCGACCTACATCGAAGTCGGAAATATTGGCTCGGATGATCATTGGGTCTCATGGAGCTAAAGGATCCCTTCCTCTTCCTCCTAGCAGAAGGTGATGGGTTCCCATCGAATCTTGGGCAGTTTATGATGCTGGTTGATATCAATGCCGAAGACCTGAGGGTATTGTGCAGCACAGACGTATTGCTTCCTCTAGCGGTTGGATATACCTGCAAGAGTTGGACCTCCGCTAATGTTGCTGATCATGTCAATCTGAAGATTTGTGTTCTGAACCAACGCCTGTGGTGGCCTGGCAATGTACTGATCTAGCTTGCCCTCCCAAATTAATCGCTCGAAGATTTTTCTCAAGCTTATGCATTCTTCAGTATTGTGACTGTTGTGCTGGTGATACCGGCAGAATTTTTCGGTATCCCGATTGTCTTGCTGATTAGGATTCCAGTTCGCAGGCTTCGGTATTACCTCATGCTCATTCATGAGAACAACCTCGTCAATGGTGTTGAGCAGAGTGAAGACCTCATGACCGCGATCTTAGTTCGGTAAAGACGCCCTGTGGTCGTTGCGACTGTATTTACCATTTCCTTTTTTCAAGTGCCCTTGCCGAGTGTCGGAGGGGTCCTTCCGCTTTTGGTTCACCGGATATTCATCGGTTCTTTCGGTCGGGGCGTATGGTGATCCTTGCGCTGAATAATTCTTCAGCGCTGGCTCCTCTTGTCGAGCCGAAGGTCAGGATTTTGAGTTGAAGTATTCGATTTTTGTGTGGATTGCCGCTTGCTTCATTAGCTCGCGATCTTAGTTCGGTAAAGGTGCCCTGTGGTCGTTGCGACTGTATTTACCATTTCCTTTTTTCAAGTGCCCTTGCCGAGTTTCGGAGGGGTCCTTCCGCTTTTGGTTCACCGGATATTCATCGGTTCTTTCGGTCGGGGCGTATGGTGATCCTTGCGCTGAATAATTCTTCAGCGCTGGCTCCTCTTGTCGAGCCGATGGTCAGGATTTTAAGTTGAAGTATTCAGCTTTTGTGTGGATTGCCGCCTGCTTCATTAGCTCGTCATAGGTACGCCAGTTGCTACTATGTACCAAGTATTGAAAGTGTGACGACCGAAGATCGCTCTTGAAGGTGCCGTAGGCTGCCCTATCATCAATTTCAAGACACCTCAAGTACTCATGACTGAAATGTATGGCATATTCTCTTAAAGGGCTCTGAATAGTGTATAAGTCATCGGCAACATACAGACGGTTTGTTTGGATCATAAAATGATGAGAAAGATCTGCTTCAACTCATCGAAGGAGTCTACCGTCCCTGGTTCCAACCTGTAAAACCAATTTAAACTGCTCTGGTAAGCGCATATGGAAACAGCAAGCATTGCCCTTCGTCACTAAGACTCTTGCACCCTACGGCAGACTAGAATGAGTTGAGGTGTGTCAGGGGATCTTCTATTTCGGTGTAGAACAGTATGCACAGTGGCTGCACATCTCTGTCTTGTCTGGAGCGCTTGATGCGTTTGGTGAACGGTCCTGGCCTAAGCTTCCCCCAGTCGGTTTCCTAAGAACGAGTTCGGTCATCTTCCATTTTTTGAACCTTCTGAAAAATGAGTCGGATGACAGGGTTTCGGCCAGGAATCTCCTCTGATCCATAACCCTTCGAATGCCTCGGAGTATCGTGTTGGTGTGGCCGAACGGTAGGAGGACTCTCTAGTTTTGGAAGGAACATACTCGTGATCGAACTCTGCCGTGGACTCCAAACCCTGCACTTTTCGGATGGGGGATTTATTTCCTAGAACCCTCATTCGTGAGTCTTTGAGATGTGCCCCAATTCTGATCGGTAATCTTTGTTTTCCAACTTCTCGATCTATCAGCCGATGGCGACAGTCGGTATAAACCTTCTTCTACAAGTGAGGTTTATCCTTGGAAGCCAGAACTACAAGGTGTTTGGAGGGCGCTGGCATTACCTTTGCCCCTTTTGTAACCTTCTTCTGCCTACTTGGAGTTTGCAGGCTCCGAGAGGATTGTGTGGTTTGGATATTTTATGTCTGTTGCTGATTGAGCAGTTGTTGGGTGAATTGCCGAAAGGAGTGCAAGGTGGTAGTGCTAGGCTAACTCCACTTTGCCTTCCGAACGGCAAAATACAGGTACTGATGTGGTCCCCATGTGATAGGGATAATGGGTAGATTAAAATCGATTCTCACAGATGACGCCAAACTATTGATGTAAAAAAGTGGTTCGGCACTTTTGGGCCCAACTTAGTGATGTCTGGGCCTTCAGAATGCTCTGGGCCTTGGCAAGAGTGCTTGATCTGCAAGATAAGAAACGCTAGGTAAGACCTAAGGTACCAGTGTGGTACCGGCCGAAGGCTCTCTAATGCTTTAGTAAGTTCGGATTTAGTAAATGATCTGGACAGAGCAATGGCTAGTATGCCGAAAGTTCCAATTACCTCCAATTTGGGACTTGTGCCCCTTCTTATAGGCCTTGGGAGGTGTGCATGTTGTGTAGAATTTCGATGTGGGATTGTTGACATTCACTGTGGAGGATCCACGTGTCCAGAGGATGATTTTTCCTTAATCATGCTATCGACAGGCTTGGGTGGCGAGGGTGACCCCGCCGATGCACTCTTTTATCCACGTGTCTTGCTTTTATTGGTCGTTGATTCTAGTATAACAAGCCTAGAGTTTTGATAGTTACACGTTCAGATATGCAGTTTTCTTAGTTGATTTGAGGGCCCATGAGTGTAATGTGAGTTGTTCGATGAAAACTGAGATGTTGCATATGTATGCCTCCTTTGAAAAGGAATAGTTCCTTGTGCTTTCAAACGCAGATTCTGATGATTTTCACTTTGTTTTGGCTTCTAACACTTTATTAGTTGTTTGTGATGTGCGCAAGCCATTGATGCCGATGTTACAATGGGCCTATGGCCTTGATAAACCAAGCTATGTTGATGTTTTAAGACTGTCAGAGTTGAGGTCACAGTCGAGGGATGACAAATTTAATTGGGCTTCTGACTCCGGTTTCCATTAAGTGGGGTCGTTTTGGAATTGTGAGTGTAGTATCTTTGCTATGGATCTTCCCTCCCAGCTCCGATAGGATCAGTAGCTTCGAAAATAGCAGAACTTCAGAAATCCTTCTATGCACGAGAGCTCCCTTCAGATCTTTTATTCTCAGGCCATGAGTGCCATTACGGAAGCTGTCTTGTAAAAGAAGAGTTTTCAAAAGACGCTCTTCCTGAATGGATTGATTGGCAGCAGAAGAAAGAAATTGTTTTGGGCTTCGGCGTTGTAAACAAAGATCTGTCTGCTCTGCTTTCTGAGCCAGATGAATTTGGTGGTTTTACATTGATAAGGCTTATGTCCTCAGGAAAGCTTGAATTACAGAGACATTGTGCATCGTTTGATTTTGTAAAAAAAAGTAGAAGAATCACATAGAGAACATTTGCTTTTTAAGGATTATTTGCTGTGGTTATCTGAATGGTAATCTTGATGAAGTCTTAGATGACAAAATAAAAATTCACTATAATGATCAAGGGAAGGAACTTTTTAGCTCAGAGTTTCATGAAACTTTATGAAAAAAGTTACATGCTTGTGGTTTTGGTAAGTTTAGATCATCTCCTACAATTGCAAGTGTTTTAAATGAGATTAGCTTGCCCGCAAGCATACACGAGGTTGTTTTGAAGAGATTGTGGTCAGACTTGCCCATTGAGCTTCTGCAACTGGCCTTTTCTAACAACTCTGAAATCCTTGAAGTGCTTGTGTGTAGTACCAGACCTATCTCAGTTGCCTCCTTTCATTTTAAGGAAGTCTTTAATGGACTTAATGCTGATATGATTGAGATATGATTTACTTGCCAATTATATGTATTTATGTCTGTATATTTCTTACCTAGAATAGGAGATATGTTGTGTAATCACCAAGTAATAGCTATGTATATATTTCTTATATTGTTTATCAATGAAAAGCATCGAAGAGATTCAAATCCTTTCATGGTATCAAGAGCCTGAGACTTACCGTCTTCGATCCATCGTCTATTTTTTTTCCCTCTTCTCTTTTCAGCCGCCGCTTGCTTTCCTATGTCGACGATAGCTGCCAGAGTCCCTCTCCCACCATTTCAGACCTCAAGGCCAAGGAAAATGAGTCTTCTCCTTCGTCTTTCATCTCCAATCCCGAATATAAGGACTGGGTTCAGAAAGATCAATTTGTTCTCTCTCTCTCTCTCTCTCTCTCATCAATGGTTCTCTTCATCATAAAGTTCTTGCTACTGTTGCTACCAAAACCACCGCACGTGACACTTGGGTGGCACTTGAAACCCGCTTCGCTTCTCCAAATCAAAATCGTCTTCTTCAACTTCGTAGCGATTTGCTTCGCACTGATTTTCTGGATCGTATTCACTCTATTACAAATAACTTGGCGTTGTAGGTGTTCCAGTTCATGAATCCGATCTTCTAACTATGGTTATGAATAATGTTGGCCTGCTTTATGAGAATATGGTTGCTGTCACTCAAGCTCGTGAGACACCTATCGGCATTCCTGACCTTGAAGCCCTTCTCTTATCAGCTGAACGACGTCTTCAAGCTTCATCTTTTCCGGCTATCTCTTCTGGTGTGACAACCATGGTTGTTTCCCAAAATGGTCGCGATGGCTGTGGTGGGCGCGATTTTGGTGAACGCAGTGGCTTCGCTGGTCATGCTTCGATCGTCGTACCTCGCTCTCTGCCCCGCGTTTTGGATCTTCTCCAAACTTTGGGTCTTACGGCATCTCCCAATATTTTTCTTCACAGCCGTGTCGTCACCAAAATTCTAGTCAAGTTGTTCTTGGGCCTCTTCCCTTGGGCCCTCCTCACTCCTCTTTTGGGTCCAATTCTTCTTCACGTGGGCCTTTACAATGTTACAATTGTCGTGGTTTTGGATATGTTGCTGCTGTTTGTCCTTCCAAAGCTCCTTCTGTGCCTACTCCTCCTACCAGTCTTCAAGGCATGACCGCTCACCATCTGTCCCATGGTGGTGCACAACAATGGGTTGCTGATACTGGGGCTAACACCCACATTACCAATGACTTAAGCCATCTTTCCCTTGTTAGAGAGTATCATGGTTCTGACAATGTTGGAGGTGTGCTTGGTGGAACAGGTTTGCCTATTACTCATATTGGTCACTCTCGTAACTCCTCCTTTTCTCTTCATCATATTCTTCATTGTCTTGATGCCTCTCTTCTCCTTTCATCTGTTCATAAATTTGCTACTGACAACAATTGTTCACCTTTTTCCCTGATTACTATTATATCCAGGATTTGGCGACGGGGAAGATTCTTTTCTGGGGCAAGAGTAGCAATGGCCTATATCCGTTTTCCTTCTACCTGAATGAGTCCTTTCACATTTTGCCTGATCGTGTTGCTTTGCTAGGTGTTCGGGTCGGTCGCTCAGTCTGGCACTCTCGTCTTGGTCATCCTGCTTCATCTACTTTACAATTTTTGTTTTCTCATGATCAATTACCGCTTTCTGGCTCTCAATCTAGTTCTTTTTTTTGTCAGTCCTGTCCATTGGGTAAAAGTGTTAAATTACCCTTTAGTCCGTCTATTTCTGTTTCTACTGCACCGCTTGAACTTATTCACTCCGATGTGTAGAGTTCTTCAAATAAATCAATTTTTGGTTTTTCTTATTATGTTCTCTTTGTTGATGATTTTTCCTGTTATTCTTGGATTTACCCAATGAAGTTAAAATCTGAAGTCTTCTCTCATTTTGTTAAATTCAAGGCGTTGGTTGAAAATATGTTCTCTACTCAAATTAAGGCTTTTCAATCTGATGGGGGTGGGAAATACACTAATCATTTATTTAAGGATTTCTTATCTCATCATGGCATTCATCACCGTCTCTCTTGTCCTCATCACCCCGAGCAAAATGGCTTAGTTGAACGCAAGCACCGTCATATTGTTGATACTGGCCTCACACTTTTGGCCCATGTCTCTATGGCCCCTTCCTATTGGGCTGAGGCTATGCATACCGCTGTCTATCTAATTAATCGTCTCCCTTCTAAATTACTTTATCATAAATCCCCTTATGAAATCTTATTTCACAAAGTCCCCAATTATTCATTTCTCAAAACTTTTGGTTGTGCTTGTTTTCCTTAATTACGTCTATATAATTCTAATAAATTGCAATTTCGGTCTTCTAAGTGTGTGTTTTTAGGTTATTCTTTAAATCATCAAGGTTATCGTTGTTTAGATCTTTCTTCCCACCATGTCTTTTTATCTCCTCATGTATTGTTTGATGAACTTTCTTTTCATTTTCACAAGCCCTCCGCTACTCCTGCTCCGGATAGTTCTCCGTCGTCAACTGCTCTGCCTCTACTTCTCCCTGGCCCTACTTTTCCCTCTAGCGGCTTTGTCTCCTCCCACCTCACTCCTCCAATGCTCCAGGCCCAACCTTCTCTCTTGGCTCCAGCCGCTGCCCCGACTCCTTCCCCTGACCCGCCTCCTTCAGACCCTGCACCACCCCCTGCCGTGTCCGCTCCTTCTCCGAGCTCACCATCTATGTCATCACATATCCCCCTAGGTCTGCCTTCTCCTCCCAGCTCTGCTAGCCTACCAGTCACCCGGCCTGTCATCCCCTCATTCTCGTTTCTCACAAACATACTCTAGAGACCCACACGACAAAATTTCTTTTCCATCTAGTACGTCTTCTCCTCCTTCTGATACTTCTCTGGTAAGTGTATCCATTACTCATTTAATGGCTACTCGTGCTAAAGCTGGTGTCCGTAAACCTAATCCTAAATATGCGCATCATGCATTGGTTTCTACTGATGATTCTTTTGAGCCTACATCTTTCTCACAGGCTAATAAGCTTCAGGAATGGCGTCTTGCCATGACAGATGAGTTTAATGCTCTTCTTCATGCTGGGACTTGGACTTTAGTTCCTCGTACTCCCGCTATGAATGTATTGCCAAACAAGTGGGTTTTTCGGGTCAAGCGGAATTGTGATGGCACTATTCAGCAATATAAGGCTCGCTTGGTGGCCAATGGTTTTCATCAACAACAGGGCCTCGACTATGGTGAAACCTTTAGTCCTGTTGTTAATCATTCTACTATTCGCCTTATCTTGGCTCTTTCTGTGCAGTTTAGTTGGCTTGTTCGTCAGTTGGATGTTCAGAATGCCTTTTTACATGGCTACCTTGATAAGGAGGTTTATATGTGCTAGCCTGTTGGCTTTGTTGATCCCACATATCCTAATCATGTCTGCCGCTTACGACGCTCCCTTTATGGTCTTAAGCAAGCCCCTCGCACTTGGTTCCACTGTTTCTCTTCTCAGCTGCTTCACTTGGGTTTTATTGCTTCTCAGTCCGATTCGTCTCTCTTTGTGTACACTCAAGGCTTCATTCACATTTATTTGTTGATTTATGTGGACGATATTCTTGTCACTGGCTCCGATCCTTTTCTCATTACCACTCTTATCTTTGACTTGCGCCGCCAGTTCTCTATGAAGGATCTTGGCCCCGCCAACTATTTCTTGGGCATGGAGCTTGTTCGTACTCCATCTGGGCTCTCTCTTACCCAGACCAAGTATGTCGTCGATCTTTTCAAGCATGTTAACATGCATGAAGCTCAACCTGCGCCTACCCCAGCCATTAGTGGCCGTCTTCTTAGCATTTCTTATGGGGATCCTCTTCTTGATCCTACTGAGTACCGTAGTACAGTTGGGGCTCTTCAATACTTAACTCTCACTCGTCCAGATATTGCCTTTGCTGTTAATCAGATGTGTCAATTTATGCATCAACCCACTACTGCTCACTGGCTCGCTGTCAAACGTATTCTTTGTTATCTGAATGGCACGCTCACTCATGGGTTATTCTATTCACCTAGCACTCTCTTTCTCAGTGGGTTCTCTAATGCCGATTATGCGAGGAATCCTGATGACCGTCGCTCCACTAGTGGTTGTTGTGTTTACTTGGGTACTAACTTAATCTTCTGGAGTTCTAAGAAGCAACGCGGTGTCTCACGCTCTAGTACTGAGGCGGAATACCGCCAGCTTGCCTACACTCTCTCATGGTTCCGTGATTTATTTCTCGATCTTCATCTCCCAGCTCCTTGTCCCAAGCTTTGGTGTGATAATATTAGTGCTCTTTCTCTCACTTCTAATCCTGTTTTTCACTCTTGCACTCGTCATGTGGAGGTGGATTATCATTATGTTCATGAAAGGGTGGTCCGGAATGAGTTACTCATTGCGTATTGTTCTACTCTTAATCAGATTGCTGACATTTTTACTAAGGGCTTATCATCTGCCCGGTTCTCCTTCCTCCGGTCCAAGCTTTATGTGCTCCACCGCCCCATCAGCTTGCGGGGGTGTAATGGACGTTAATACTGATATGATTGAGATATGATTTACTTGCCAATTATATGTATTTATTTCTGTATATTTCTTACCTAGAATAGGAGATATGTTGTGTAATCACCAAGTAAGAGCTGTGTATATATTTCTTATATTGTTTATCAATAAAAAGCATCGAAGAGATTCAAATCCTTTCAGTCTTCACGCCACAGCAATAAGTGGTCACAAAAACTGCAACCTGGTGATGCCCTTGTAGGTCCAGTTCTTCCTCTTCCTGTTTTGCTTACACTTCATGAATATCGCAATGGATGTCCAAATTCAGATGAAAAATCAGGTAGATTTTCAGCAGAGGCATAAATTAATTGCAGCTGTGATGAGGTCATGCAGGTCACCGGTGAACTGGCTGTTTCTATTTCTGAGGCTGAGATTGTCGATAATCCAGTGACGTCCCTTGTAATGATGGAGACGAGACATGGAGAAGCTCTCAAAAGTCAAAACCTTTCTTTTCATATCAGCCAATTGCTACTAAAGGATCTCCAATGGATCATACACGGGGCAAATCTGTTTATAAGGATGATAGGTTTGACACCTTAATTTCTAAGGTGTCTAATAAGTAGCATGTATCCAACGACAATCAGGATAATGTTGGACTAGAACTATTTGATGATCTTTGCCCTGTAGAGTTGAGATTTGATGCTTGTTCCTTGAAGTTTGTGTGAGAATGTGAAGGTAAAGAGTCACACATTGGAAAGTTAAGAAACTTAGCAAGGGCTTATAAGGAGTTGGGTTACTCCTCCATTGCCAATTGGTTTTGGGGTGGAACCTCAATTTCCTACACGGTATCAGAGCTAATGGCTAACGCCAATTAGCGATCCTTCATTTGCCAACTTTGAGAGTCATTCGCTCTCCTCGCTTGAAAGGGTGTATGCTTCTGTATAGTTCTCATCTTCTCCTCCCTTCTATAATCAGTATTTTTTTTTTTCTTTCTCTCTGCTACTGCCATTTCCTTTTATTTTTCAACGCTCACTGTCAAGCTCTCTGCTCATTGATGAGCCTTTATCTTTCACTCTCTTCGTGTCTAGCTCTTTGTTGAGGATTGAGTCATGCATTTCTCCATGTAATGCTCTCTATTGAAGATTGAGCCATTTCTCCTTCTTATGCTCTCTATTGAAGATTGTGCCTTCTCCCCTTTGTCAGTTGTCATCGCTCACCAAGCCTTATCCTAGCTAGCCTTTGTCTCTGTCCTGCTGTGCTTCACTGTCGTTAGTCCCTTTGCACAACCGTTGTCTATCCCTCATGTGCTCTATCCTCTCTCTCTCTAGGATCTCATTCCTTTTTTTTCTCTATCAAAACTCCCTCTTGAACTCTTGCAGAAACTGTATATTCGATTATAATACTTGAGATATTACAACCAATATTTATACACAAACTATAAGATATCTTCCTAGTGGTTACAATGAAACGGAAAACCCATTATATTCTAATAAAGGCTAATAACAACATAACAGCTAAAACACTAATGTATTGTCATTGAAGACCTTTAACTATGGTAACTCCCGTAACCCCTAACACTCCCCCGCAAACTTGACGCCGGAGAAGTGACAAGTTTGGAAATAAGACGTGAAACGAAGGAGTATAATAAAGATGAGGAATGGAAACAAAAGAAAATTCATCACATGGAAAGCGGAAAGGGATGTGTATAAAGAGAAAATAAGGAATATTTGAAGGGAATAAAGAGGTTAAGAGAGGGTGCAGCACAACAGTAGAGGATAGGAGGTGAAACCAACTTGGGACACAGAGAAAAGAAAACGAGAGCATGGGCAAGTTTGAATTTCAAAGCACCATAGAAACAATAAGGTATGGGGAAGAAAACCACCGGGGAACAGAGAAGTAATAAAGAAAAGATTATCACAAGAGGATATAGGCCCATATAGATTAAAATAAAGAGGGATGATTGACCCAGCAAATAATAATAAGAAATAAAGGAGGAAACCAAGTGAGACAGAGAAAGGAAAAGAGAGTGTAGGCAAAACACAGAGTTAAATCTTTTCAAAATAAAGATGGAAAAAGGAGAGAAAGAAAGAAAGGAGAACACAGGTTGAGCATAGATAGAGCGTGAGAGGCCGATACCAAGGCAGCAACACAGTGATAGGGCTTGATTGGCTGATACCAAGTCCGCAACACAGAGGAAGAAACAGGGGTTGTGCAAAGGGAACACCGATAGTGTAGCAGGGCAGAGAAGGCTTGGCGAGCATTAATGAGGCTCATGGAGGAAAGAGAGACGGCTCGGTGAGTAATGATAGGCAACATCAACAAAGTAGGGGAAAGTATGGATACCACAATAGAGAAACCATCAGAAATACATGAGAGTGAGAAACCACAATTACAGACTAGGAAAAGTGAAAGGAAATGAAGGTTTTTTTTTTTTTTTATAAATAAAAATTTATAGATATGAGCACGAGTGTTTGGGCAAGAGAGAGATGAAGCTTAAGGGAATGAAGGGGAAGCATGCGTGTAGAGAAGAGAGAGATATTGGAAAAATGAAGGGCTCATGACACCAAAGAGAAAGAGATGGAGTCTTGATATAACCAGAGAAAGAGAAAGAGTTCAAGAGGGAGTTTTGATAGAGAAAAAAAAAGGAATGAGATCCTGGAGAGAGAGAGAGAGAGAGAGAGAGAGAGAGAGAGAGAGAGAGAGAGAGAGAGAGAGAGAGCACATGAGGGATAGACAACGGTTGTGCAAAGGGACTAATGATAGTGAAGCACAGCAAGATAGAGACAAAGGCCGGCTAGGATAACGCTTGGTGAGCGATGACAACTGACAAGGGGGGAGAACGCACATCTTCATAGAGAGCATAAGAAGGAGAATGGCTCAATCCTCATAGAGAGCATACATGGAGAAATGCATGGCC
>NC_034009.1:14892659-14921327 GCF_000346465.2 Prunus persica
GCATTGGTTAAAATCCTCTTGCAGAGTTTTTCTTCTACTCATCTATAATCTAAATAAATCAAAATTAATTACAGGGAAAACAAGTACAGAAGGGAGGGCTTTAACTTAGTGGTGAAAAATTTGCAGGAACATGGAAGAAAGAATTAGAGAAACATTTATGAGCTTTTTGATTCAATACGAGAGCAGAATTCTTGATACAAGTCGAAGCTCTGGGTTACTCCCTCCATTGCCAATTGGTTTTGGGATGGAACCTCAACTTCCTTCAGTTTGAACAGAAGGAATAGGAGGCATATTGTAAATTGAAGGGGGAATTCTTAAAATGGCAAAAGAGCTTCGACTTGTATCAAGAATTCTGCTCTCGTATTGAATCAAAAAGCTCATAAATGTTTCTCTAATTCTTTCTTCCATGTTCCTGCAAATTTTTCACCACTAAGTTAAAGCCCTCCCTTCTGTACTTGTTTTCCCTGTAATTAATTTTGATTTATTTAGATTATAGATGAGTAGAAGAAAACTCTGCAAGAGGATTTTAACAATGCTAGGAAAAGTTCCTGTGTATACGACAGGATCCTAATGTAAAAAGCCTGTCAAAGGAGAAGAAAACAGTTGATTCTATATATCCATATTCTTCGTTTCTCATTAAAATTTCTGAACGTTAACAAAGCCACATGCTTACAAATTGCTGAAGAAACAACAAAGTTGATTTTATGCCCCGGCACGCACACGCGTATATAACCCACTGCAGCAATATCACCTACTTTCTGTGTCTCTCTCATGGTGGTTCATGCAAAACTACTGTTAGCTAGGGTAAATGTGTTTATTTTTGCCATGGCTTTTCAGGGAGAAGCTCTTAACAACAATGGTATGCAATTGTGCTCAAGCCTTCGCTTTTGCATTTTCTTCTTGGATTGGTGTTTGCCTTTCCTTCTAATTTGTGCTCAAGCCTCAAGCTCACGCTTAATATTTCGGGCATGTTGCTGTCTGTTTGTCTAATGAGCATACGTCCAGAAAATGATTTCTAGGGATCATGATACTAGATTTCTGGCATACAATTTGCCCTATTTCCATTGTGAAAAGCAGCTAGAGAAAAAAAAAAAGAAGCTAAAGGTTGTGTACTTGATTCAAAGTAAGCTTTTATCTCTTTTACAGTTGATTTAGTTTCTCACAAGTCATATCTGTAACTCTTACCGTGAAGTGAAGTGCCAGATACCAATATTGATTGCCTTCTAATTCCAGGTTCACCAAATGCGTAGGCGTGCAGGGTTTTTGTGTATTATTTAATTCCAATAAATTTTACAATAATGTCGTAGTCTCTGCAAAATTTGCAGAGTCTGAGGACTTTAAACATACAAACTTGATCAGCGTTTTCAGTATGCAGAACATCAAATGCTGCATTCATCGAGGGTGAATAAATGAAAACTTCAAAAAGATAACACATATCAAACGTAAGACATAACATCCAATTGAGACACAACGAACTATGCCTAGTAAATTTGGTTTTCCATTGCATCACATGACCGAAGTAGGAACAGAAATCATACGACCAAAATAGGAAATCACAAAGTTTGAGATCAAACTAAGGTTTAAAAAGGCGAGGCATTGAGGCAAGGCCTCCCGGAGGCTAACCACAATTGTTCTCAATTACGTATTCATTGGGAAATGCAGCTAGAAGAAGTTTATTTTAAATATAAAAAATATTCGTTCAAAGTTATTGTAGTGAGGAAACTTTTCAATATATTGAAATAAGTTTTCTACGTTTCTCACAGTTTATAGTTAATTTCTCATATCTGCAACTCTATTCTCATGTGTGTTGGTTCCGGCTTCACCTATGCATTGAGGTATATGTGTGTTAACTGAGTCTAGGATCTAAGATCTTCACCAAATGCAGCAAAAAATTTCACCAGGTGGTAAAGGCCTTGCTGCAAAATTTGTAAAGGTGGAAATACCCCAGAAGTTTGAAGATAAACCGACCGGCGCTTCAATACAGACAACATCAAAAGCTGCATTTGACTGGAGTCATCTTTTCGTGGATCAATGAAAATTTATCGACTCACAAAATGAAAGATGAACTCATAAAACAAATGTCAAAGCTTGAGCAAGCAAGCAACAGGCTACGGATGAACTGTAATGTAGTTCAAACCTCCTACACTTACCTTATTTAAGTTGAAGTAAATGAACTGTGATGGGTCATCCAGATGTAGCTTGCTATATTATTTTGCAGAGATCTACAGAAACTCTTCTGCCATCATAATCAAAGCAGGCCTTCAATGGATCCACCGCAGCAATGAAAATGATTAGCATAAACTAAGAAGAAGAGAATTAACAACAATTATATAGAGCCCCACTGCGGCAGCATCACCCACATCTCTCTCTCTCTCTCTCTCTCTCACACACTTTGGTTCATGCAAAACCACTGTTAGCTAGGGTATAAATGCTTATCATTGCCATGGCTTGTTGGGGAGAAGCTCAACGACAACAATGGTATGCAATTCGCCTTCGTCAATCTTGCATTTTCTTCTCCGATTATTCTTCGCCATCAGCTCATGCTTAACTTTAATTTGAGTATATATATGTTGGATTCAAAGTGATTGTAGTAAAGGAATTTTTAAAATCTTTTTTATATCTTTTTCTCATCAAGAGTAAGTTTCTTATACCCTGATGTGTAGGAATATTGACAGCCTTCTCATTCCAGCTTCACCAAATGCATTGCAGGTATATGTGTAATATTTGAGTCTAGGATCTAAGATCTTCACTAAAAAGCATCCTTCCAACAGATTTTACCATGTTGTGTTTCAGCAAAATTTGCAAAGATGGAACCACCTCAGAACTTTGAAGATAAAAACTTGATCAGCTTGCTTTTTCAGTACGGAGATAGAGTCATCTCGCAGACAAAACAAAGTAAGCAATTAGCAACAGGCTATTGATTTGCAAAAAGGAGATAATTTTCCAGCACTAGCTAAAACTCTTCTCCTCAGTCCAAGGCGAAAACTCTGGAATTCTATGAGTTCTTTTTAAGACTATTCAATTGGCATGGCACTGCTGGAGTCATCTTTACTAGCTTCAGTACTATTAATTATCTGGCTTTAATGGGTTTTATTTGTCCTTCCATAGAATCAGTTGTAATTCATTGTAATATATTCCCCAAGGAAGCCATTGAACAAACTTGTCCAGCTGCCTCAATAGGTTTGTACCACTTTCTCTTTCTCATCTAGTTTGAAGCAGTTCAGAGAACAACTTCATCATCGAACAGACAGAGTCCGACGGCTGCATGTAATATTTCTTCATCAGTTCAAATATTCACGCAGTTTGTTACATAAAAAATATACTGACATAATAGTTTTTAACTTTAACAATTGATTCTTCTCACCCGAAACAAGCGAAATCTTCTGTACAAAAATCCCCGAAAAGAACATTTACATTCTGCTCGAATAATATATAATAGCTCCTATATTGTCCAACACCCCAACTTCTTATCAGCCTCCTACCTACATTCAGCTTAGAAAGCCAACAACAGAAGTTCAACTCATCAATCACCTATACGTAAGGAATTTTGTGCTCCTAAACATTTGTACCTTGAGCCGTTTTTGTTTTTTGTTTCCTTCTTTTTCCTACGGCAGGGTAGCTATTACAAGCAAAATCAATTGACCAAAAATAATTTGAAGTTTGGTTTCTAAGCTCCTTTACAAATAGTAGAGATAATTAGAAAAATTGAGAGACTCTATGCCTGCTAACTAGATGTAAAATTTGGTGTCCTATTGCATCACATGACAGATTGGTTGAGAAGCATCACATGACAGATTGGTTGAGAATCACCAATGGTTTTGAGATCGATCGATCGCCTTCTCCTTCCAGCTTCACTATATCAAAAGAAAGGCAATCAAAGCCTTCACGCCCTCCCGGGGGTTAACAACAATTATTATTCTCAGTTTTTTGAGTTCTCTACCGCGAACTTTCTCTAACAAAGCCTTCAAGCCCTCCAATGTCCACTGGCAAAAGGCAGAAGAAGTTTTGCAATCTGCTTGTATATATAACTTCTAAAGTTTTACGCAAGAGTTTTTCTCATATCTGTAACTGTTTCCTGATGTGTTGGGTATCAATAGTATTGAAATGGCCTTCTCCTTCCAGCTTCTTCACTGTATGTATATATCTGTTAATTGAGTCTAGGACCAAATAAGATCATCAGTTACCAACTTACCAAAATGCAGACACAGATACTGCAAAATTTGCAAAGGAGGAACCATATTTATCAGAAGAAGTTTCGAGATAAAATGCGATAGTCGCTTCAGCAGAGAGAAGATCGAACGCTGTGTTCGAGCCATCTTTTCACGGATGAAAGGAAACTTATTGATTCAACTAAAGAAACATAAAATCTAAAAACAAATGCCAAAGGCTGATGAGCAAGCAAGCAACAGGCTACAGAGATATTACAAAGAGAAAGAGGAAACAACCACCTGCCACCAGAAACACAACAGCAAATTAAACACAGGAAAACAAGAAGACAAGTCTGAAAAAGGACTTCGATAATCATGTACAGGAGATAATTTTCTTGCAGTAGAAATGAAGGCTCTGCTTCTCAAGCCATAAAAGGAGTTTGATATGTCCTCTGTGAGAGAGAAAAGCTCAAGGTGAAGGCAGGACAGTTTGTTTTTGTTTTTTTTCATTTTGGTCAATAAACGCAGGACAGTTAGGCCACCCATTTTTGATCTCAAATTTTAGTTGACTGTTAAATTTGGTCAAATCTTAAATGTATTCTGCCTTCCAAAACAGAACGCTCAAACTCCATAACCTAAAAACTACACGCCCTTCAGCCTCGCACCCAAATATCAGATTTTCTCTGTTTTCTTTTATTTATTTTTCTGAAGGAGAAAGAAAGAAAACAACAAACCTCCAAACAAAAATAGAAAGGAAAATAACTGGAGGTGCCTCTTCGATTTCCTTCTTCTTCTTCTTCTTCTTCTTCTTCTTCTTCTTCTCTCTCTCTCTCTCTCTCTCTCTCAAAGTCACGAGAAGCAATCTACAGCTCATTCAAATTTCTCTTCCCATCTATAAAATTCTTCTGATTTTGAAAAACAGACATATCTTTTTTTTTTCTTCCTTGCGTTCTTTTTAAGCTACACACCCTTTTCATCCCAAACCCTTTTAAGCTTGAACACACTTCTCTTTTCCTCTGTAATTCGCAACGCTTTCTCTAACACGTTTCTCTTTCTTATTTCATTCTTTTGAGAACTTGCAAACCGTTGGAATTTCATTTTCATTTTCTGATATTCTTGTGTTCTTTTCAACCTTTGGTCAACCCACCAGCTGAAACTCGGGCTTTCTTTCTGTTCTCCAACCCTCGTTTCTCCGGGGCAAGGGCTTTTCGTTTCCATTGATTGCCCATAATTTTGTTCTTGATTCTTGTTCCATATTGTTGCAGTGCCCATAATTTCAACTGGGTTTGTCTTCCTTTTCATTTTTAGCCATTGATTAATCTCTGCGGTCTACCCTATGCTGCCTCAGCAGAAAAACCCAGCTGGGGTTTCCCAATCTATGCATCAGCAAACAACTTCAAATAACAATCTTGAGGAACCAGAGAAAAGACCCTTCTCTATAAGGTGATTGATCTTCGCATATTATAATATATTTGGGAGAGAGTGTGTGTTTTTTCTTGTCTTTTTTATATATCTTCATCTAGTTTTTCAGATTCTATTTCATAACCTGTATTTGATTTGTATTTTTTTTTTCGAGTGGAAATGCATGTTTCTGTATTTTGATTTCAATTTTGTTCCATTAATTTGAAAACAGAATACTGTTTATTTAATAGAACCGTGCGGTTTTTGTTCTTTCTGTTTTGGGGGTTTTCAGAAGAACAAGTTTGGAGTAAACTAAATTTCCAGGTTATGAACAAATTTCGGTTCTCCCTAATTTATGAGGTCTTGCTCTTTTATTTATCTGTACTGTGAGTGAGTTTCATGTTTATTTCCATTCGTATATATCTGATTTCGTGTATTTAATTTTTCCTTTGTTTCCTTTTGTGCAATAGTATCGCGCATGTTCATTTTATGTTGAAGAATGAGTTGCACTACATTCAACTTAAAGTTTTTTGCTCCAAAAATCAACTAGCCTCTCATTTATAACTATTTCTATTTGCAGACAGTATGTTCTTGCTTGTCGTCAGAAAGATGTCTTTTCTAACTGGCCATTTCCAGAAAAATACTTGCAAATTTGTCTCAATTACGGTATTAGTGATGTGTTGCCGCCCCTTGAATCCCATAATTCAGCCATCCAATCACTCAGAGGAGCTGTAGGTTTGAATTGTACTCAACAAGATGATGAGAATGTTGATTACTCCGAAGACAAAGAACCAGATACCATTGAGCAGGAGATTGAAGATGAGTGTAAATTATACTCTGACTCTGAGGAAGCAGTATCGGCACTTTCAATCCAACATTGCCATTTATCTCCTTCAGATAGCAGTCATAAGTATGAAGAAAACAAGACTGGCTTCAGTCCCCACGATGCTTCCAATATTGTGGTTTCAACAGATCAACCTTCAACACCTTCAACTACAATACCAAGTTCACACCTTAATGTTATTCAGTGTAATAAAACATTGACTTCTTCTATGAAGCCGAGGCGTATGAAAAAACAACACAAGGGTAAGCATAAGAAGCGGTCGATGGCAAGTATTTTATCTGTAGCCAAGCCTTGTACATCAGAGGATCTCCTTAGAATTAAAAGATTGTGCTGTGTTTCGAGCGCACCTCTTGAGCAGGGGGGTGAAGGAATTGAGAATATGATCGATGTTAGGCATGACTGCAATTCTGATCTAACCAAGGATTTCTCGAGTGAAAAGCTTGAAAGAGATGATAGTGAAGAAGCCAAGCTCAGTATGCTGTCCAGACAAAAAATTGTTGTGAAGTTCAAGTTTAGCTGTGGCAAATCCGATGTCTGAAGCAAAAATTAATTAAACTTGCAGATTATATATGAGGTACAGTCTCAGCCTCATTATCTTTCTCCTATAATTGATTGTATTTGCCCCATGTTTTATAGATTTTATTTACAATTAATTTGATAGCACCTGTTCTTACGCATAGAGATAGAGTTTATGTTTAAAATGATCTGAAATGACGATTGTCTTTGATTTGACATTTCATTTTAATATCTGTATTCCTAGATTGTTAATAATAAAACTAACACAGATAAGTATTCTCAGAGCATGTACATTTGCTAGTTTCCCCTATGAACTTTAACCAAAATATTCTTCTCAACTTCTTTATTAGGCTTCAGACAATGTTTATTAGCTCTGCTGCAAGTTATGCTCTGTGTCAACCTACAGCTTTCTCCTTCATGGCAGGTCGCTATGTAAGAAGTTGAGGATTTTGTCAGATGCAGTATAAATTCTTGAATCTCATGGTACAGTCTATGCAAAAATTCCAGCGCTAGGAGCTCCCAGTTGGTTTGGCATTATTCACTCAATGTGGAATGAAGATAGGGTTGTTCAACATATGAAGGTCATGAGGGACAGTAGGGATGCATCCGGTTCTTTATTTCAAACCATACCCAAACTAAGGAAACGCATATGGTCTCATATCATGCTCAACATAGTGCTACGTGATGTCAACTCATTCATTGTAGAATTTTTGTAGAGCCACCATGGTTTCTATGTGCGTTTGGCTGAAATTGTCTTTCATTTTGAAGCTCTCTCTGCTGAGCACAATGATGGGTACTTGGAAAGAGGTCAGCTTCATGGGCTATCTGGTACAGTCACAATCTTGGGATGCATGGGATTGAGATCCCTGAGTTGCATTGTCTTTTAACATGTCATTATCTTTGCTTGATGAATACGAGGAGTGAATGCACTTTTGGTGATGCCTCAAAGACCCAAAAACATGCTCGTTTGAAATGTCCTCCTGTGGCTCGACCAAAACTCAATGTAGATGGTTCTTCAAAACCAGATTTGAGGTGCTACTGTTGGGAATGACAAAGGCGAAGTGATGGTCGTGACAATGACCCTTTGGGCGGCATTTCCAGAATGAGATTCTGGCAATTTCATGTGAGTTGAAGCTTGAACTGGATTCGGTGTTTCGTTCGATTATAGTAGAGCCCACATCTGAAATTTGAGGATGATGCATACGTAGCTAATGCCAGCATATAGCTACTGTCTCAGTTTCTTTTCTTTTCTTTTCTTGTGACTATATTCCTAGAGGTTGTAATAGGGTTGCTTAATCTGTCACCTTACTCCTTGGCTCTAAGTTTCTTTACAATCAGATATTGATGTGCCCATTTCATATTATTAATTGACATTGAGAATCTTTGGAGATTGACCAGACAATAAAATATATATATGGGGGGCGGATCTGTGGCACTACATTTTTGACACAAGTTTTGACACAATTTTTGAGCCATTAGATTACTCCACTTTCAATGGTTGATATTAAATATTACATGGCAAGTAGTTTTAATTTTTTTAAATAGACAATCATTAATTTTATTTTCTCTCATAAAAATGAAAGAAATTTTTTCTCTCTCCAATCCCACATTCCCACGCCTCTCTCTCTCTCTCTCTCTGTGTGCAGAGTACAACCCAGGGTGTTGAGGCCATTTGAAGAAACACTCATTTTGGACAGCGCAGCAAAGACACCAGCTAGAAGAAAGAAAAAAAAAAAACAATTCATAAACTGTAATTCCATATATCATTCCACAGGTAATCCATTTTTTTCTAAAACCAACCCCAAAGAGGAAGGAGGTTGAAGAAAGTGGTGTGGCATCAAATTTTCTCTTTGTATTCTCTCCCTATTAATCGGAAAAAAAAAATAGTAATAGTCAAAATTTTCATATATGAGAAGATTAAAATCCCTAAATCAAATCCTCAAAATAAGAAATCCTACCAACAATTTGAAACAAATTGAAATGAATAGCTTACTCATAGATACCTAAGAAATACACTTAATCCCCTTGGAAACTATTAATTCTTTAAATTCCTAATCTAGAGGTCCTAGTTTAATTCCAACAAAAAATAAAATTAAAATAAACCAAATATGATGAAGAAAATCGAAAATTGATATATCAACCTGGAGGAAAGCTTTCTTCCCGACGAAGAAGGCAAAAATTGAGAGAGAGAGAGAGAGAGAGAGAGAGAGAGAGAGAGAGAGAGAGAGAGAGTGTGTGTGTGTGTGTGGGATTGTGGTTTGAGCATTTAGTTTTTAGTGAGATTCTTTATTTATTAGACCTTAATAAATATTTGAGATTAAAGAGGCAAGAGAGATTACGTCTTCCAGCAAAAAAGTTGGAGAGAGCAATAGTGGCTGCTCTTAGTTTTCCAAAAACTTCTCTTAACAGTAAGAGAATATGATAGCAATATTTCCAAAATCATCACCATAAATGTTGGATAAATTTACACTTCAATTTTGGGTTTGCCTTGCATCACATGACATAGATTGTCGAGAATCATCATCATCCAAAAGATTCATATATAAGAAGAGTTAATTTGTAGTTACGACATCTGCTATAAATTCTTAAATCACCCAAATTAGAGGAAAAGTCGAATAATTTTCGAGTAAACGTGCATGTAGATGTAGTAGTTCTCACTGTCAACCATATATATATGCAAATACGTTCAGGGAGAAGTGCATTTGGATGTCAAACATGACTAGGATACACCAACATATCAAGTAATTCTTCGATCTAAAGGTCAAACTATAGAATTCTCCAACTTCACCGCAAATTCGATTCTTATTTTACCTCCGGCGCTTCGAAGAACCAAGTAGGCAACTTTTCTAGCTATGAAATGCAGTGTTGTATGCTAGCATATTTATACCTCAACTTTCAAAAGACATGGCTCAAACGTTAACACTGATAAACTTCCGACCACTACAATGCTTTACAAATAAGATGTTTGAATGGAAAATGCAAAACCCTAAACACAAACTTGCAGCAGATTCACATGCAGATTTCCTGACGTGCAGATGAAGTGTTTGACAGACAAACCGGTGAAAATAGACATTTAAATAAAGATTCAGTGAGGGTTTAGGGTTTGACAGACGAGATTATAATAGATGCAGCACTCTCAACTACATCTATAGTGATGAATTTTTTGGCTGATGGTATGGCTATTCTTAGCCTTGCGATAAATATTGAACCTTACTATAGGATCCCGAGCCTCTACATTTAGCATTTGTACATTTAAACGCATTTAGAGCAATCTTAATCATTTGATTAATCTAATGAAGTTTAATTAGTCCACGTCATCAAAATTATATTATATTAAAACTCACTATTTATACACCCTATCATTTTCCCCTTGCCCATCTTTAATGAGATCAAATTTATTTTTATTTTAATGTTAATCAATACCCTGGACTTGCAGACACGCATTGCTCATGGCCGCCATTTTTCCTATGATCCACCTTCAACCCCCTTATAATTTATAGTTTTAGTCTCTGCACAAAAGATGTTCGAATGGTTAATGTTCAGGGGCTTTGCTTATCAAAGTCCATGACATTAGGAGTCCGGGAAACTACAATAAATAAGATAAGTAATCGGTAAGTGATGATAAGGTACAATAGGAGAGTTTTAATTTTATGTAATTATAATGACGTGGAATAATTCAATTCGTTAGATTAACCAAATGGTTGAAATTTCTCTAAATACGTATAAATGCATGAATGCTAAATGCAGGGGCTCATGATCCCTTACTGTATACCTCATTTTTTCTTAACCGAAAAGATTCAATTTTTATTAAGCAGATAATATAGTGACACTACGACGTTTTACTATTTGCGCGACAAGATTTTGAGCGACGAATACAAGTTCGTCGCGCAAAATGCAATACATCGACGGAAAAAAAGTTTCATCTCGCAAAAAATTGAAAACTTGTGCAACCAAAGATTTCGAAGCGCAAAATCTCTTAGCGCGACAGATACTCACCTTCGTCGCACAAAGTGAGCAAAAAAAAAACCCCGGGTTTTTTTTTGGCGCCAAATACTTGCGCGGCAAGAGCAATCGTCGCGTAAGAAAACCTAGCGCGATGATGAGACACTTCGCCGCGTAAAGGTGAACACAAAACAGGATCGATCCCGTTAATTGGCTGCGAAAACTTGTGCGACGACAGGTTTCGTCGCAAAAGACAACTTAGCGCGACGAAACAGTTTATCGTCGCGTAAGAAAACGAAGGATTTTTTTTTTTGGCACCAAAATAATTGAGGGGGGATATTTTTTTTTGCGCGACGGAATTAGTTTTCGTCGCGTAAAGTTGATGTCGATACATTCTTGCGCGACGAAATATAAATGTTGCGCCACGGAATTTTGCTTTTGCGCGACGAAAACGTCATGCGTGGCGCAAAAGTTTTTTCTCGACAAAAAAAATCGTTTTGTGCGACAGAAAAATAGTTTTTCGCGACGGCAGTTTGCGCAACGAAATCTATGGTTCGTCGCGCAAAGTCCTTCTTCTTCAAATCAGAATTCTGCCATTGCAGAGGCAGAAGGCAAAAAAAATTTCTTTCTGCCTCTCTGTCAACCTCTCTACCGCTGCCTCTGCTGGAAATTCAGTACGTTCATTGGGTAAGTATTTTTTGTCGTTAGTTTATAAGTATTAATGTAAATTCGTACTAACACTATTAATTTTGTTCTCGTTAGGGATATTTATAATTAGCGATTGGTGGAGAACGATTGAGAAGGTATTTTATTCGTTTTATATATTAAAAATGTTAAAATTAGTTTGTTATGTGTATATTTTTTTTGTGAAGTTATATTTATATTATGTTGTTAAATTGTGCGTGACGAAGCACAATGTGTTGTGATGTACGAAGTTAATTGAAATTAACTTTGTACTTTTATTTGTATGTTTAGTAACATTTAGTTTCCCGTTCGAGATTAGTTGGATTTCGTACATGGATGCGTAAAGCATGACTGCGGTCAAATTAATTCTTGAATTGTCCCACTATTTGGACAATTTGGTAATGCATAGTGTTGTCACGTAATCTACGGCTACATGATTAGGTTTCGATTATGGAGATTTCGGTGTCATCTCGGTACCTTCTTCGGGTGGTATGTAGGTATTTATACCTATGCCCACCTCAAGAACTGTATCGAGATGCTGCCGAAATTCATCCATGTCGAAATCTAATTTCATGTAGCCGTAGGTTACGTGACAGGACTATGCATTCCCGAATGGGATAGGGCCCTTACCAAAGGCATAAGGTGACATTATAACTTCGTATGAAGTTGTTGTGAATGTTGTGTTATGATTGTGGTTTCAGAAATTATGAGCAGAAGGTGGATACAGAACCCGAATAGATGCGCAGACGAATACTTGGATGGAATCGAGGATTTTATTGAGTTTGCACGTAGACACAACCCGGGTGCAACTAGAATCCGTTGTCCTTGTAGGATGTGTAATAACACGTTGTGGTAGACAATTGAAAATGTTGGATTTCATTTAGTAAGGAATGGAATGATTGAGACATATAGCATTTGGAACCTTCATGGGGAACAATTAGACCATGCTTCGTCTTCAAATACCACAAGAATGAACAATGTTGAACCTATTGTGGATCCTAATGATCAAGTCATGGATATTATACAGGATGCTTTTCCATTTGCATCGACCAACATCAATCACGAAAGGGAAGATGACGTGCCTACACCAATAAACAGTGCGGGTTTGAACAATATGAAAAACTGTTAAAAAATACCAACCAAGAGTTATACCTGGGGTGCGAGAGCTTTTCCGTTCTCACGGCCATTGTAGAGCTAATGCACGGAAAAATAAAGTATCGTATGTCGAACCTGTGTTTCGATTACTTTTTGGGGGTTTTCAAGAGAATGCTTCCGACGGACAATTGTTTGCCGAAAGACCATAAACACGCGCAAAAGGTGTTGAATGGTCTTGGATTGGGTTATGAAAAAATTCATGCTTGCAAAAATAATTGCATGTTATTCTACAAGGAGCATGAAACGTTGGATACATGCCCTATATGCAATGAGTCGATATTCAAAATGACATCTCAGAATAGAACGACTAAGATCCCACAAAAAGTCATGCGTTATCTGCCCCTGAAACCTAGGTTGCAGCGATTGTATATGTCGACGCATACTGCCACAGACATGAGATGGCATAAGGAAAAAAGGGTAGACGATGATGTGATGCGGCATCTTGCAGATGGGGAGGCATGGAAAAAGTTCGATCGAACGTTCCCCGAGTTTGCTGCTGATCCCCAAAATGAGAGATTGAGACTTGCCACTAATGGATTCAATCCGTATGGGGTTCTAAACCAACACCACAGCACTTGGCCGATTTTCGTATTCCCATATAATTTGCCGCCTTGGAAATGCATGAAAAAAAATACATGATGATGACTGTTTTGATAACTGAGGATCATAGGAGGTCAATTCGATGTTTACTTAAGGCCGCTGGTTGATGAGCTGAAGGATTTATGGACAAATGGTGTTCGTACGTACGATAAATCAACTGGGAAGATGTTCACTTTACGGGCAGCAGTTATGTGGACTGTGAATGATTTTCCAGCATATGCAATGGTTTCTGGGTGGAGCACAAAGGGTTATATGGCATGTCCTGTATGCAAGGAAGATGTAACTTCTGGTTGGCACGCAGGAAAAGTTTGTTACCTTGGTCATCGGAGATGGTTACCATGGGACCACGAGTGGCGGGAAAAAGATAAAGAGTTCGATGGGAACACAGAGCGTCGCCTCAGCCCTAGAGAATGGTCCGGTGATGAGATCTTGGAACAACTTAACTGTTTGGATTTTGCTCCGTTCGAAAAAACAGTTAGTCGGACCAGACCTTCTACACATATGAACTGGACTCACAAGCCTATGTTTTTTGAGCTCCCATATTGGTCGAAACTCAAATTGAGACACAATCTAGATGTGATGCATGTTGAGAAAAATGTATTTGACACATTGGTGGGCACGATTCTAGATATCGAGGGCAAAACAAAAGACACAATCAAAGCCCGTCTTGATTTGGAAAGAATGGGCATACGAAGGGGTTTAGGGATGAACAGGGACAGTGATAAAGCTAGAAGGGATCTTGCATTCTTTTCTATGAAACCGAATGACAAAAAAGAGTTTCTAAAGTTTGTATCATCTGTGAAGTTTCTTGATGGGTATGCTTCTAATATCGCACGTTGCGTGAATGTTGACGGGGGTAAATTTACTGGACTGAAGAGCCATGACTGCCATGTATTTATGCAATGCCTACTTCCTGTGGGTATTCGACATCTATTGCCGGAAGATGTTGTGAAGCCAATCATGTTGTTGTCCAGAATTTTTTCTCAATTGACGGCAAAAACATTGCGAAAGATAGACATGTTTCAGTTGCGCCATGACATTGTCCAAGTCCTATGCAAGTTTGAGATGATATTTCCTCCAGCTTTCATCACAAGTATGATGCACGTGATGGTTCACTTGCCAGAAGAGGCATTGCTTGCTGGTCCTGTCAACTATCACTGGATGTATCCAATAGAAAGGTATATAATCCTTATCGTTTATGTATGCATTGTTATCACAGGCTTGCTAATTTGTATCATATCGTTTTATTTTGACAGGCTTGTCGAAGAGCTGAAAAAAAGTGTACGCAACAGGGCGAAGCCCGAATGATCAATTATAGAGGCTTGGGTTCAATATGAGTCGCTTACTTTCTATGGAATGTATTTAAAAAATGTGGAGACGGCTTTCAATCGTCCTCAGCGCAATAATGACGAAGGTATGAGAAAGGAAAAACTTTCTGTTTTTGCCCAAAGCGCATGACCCTTTGGAGATCTTGGACGAGGAAAGTCGTTTTCTAGAAATAACATGGAGGTAGCGCATTGGTTCGTACTGAACAATTGTGATGAGATAATGGCATACTTAGATGAGCATGAAGAGATAATGAAGCGAGAACATCCATCACATTTAGTTGCCCATAAACACCGTGAATTGTTTCCACAATGGTTTTTGGATTCTGTAAGTTATAAGTGTTTTGTATTTGACAAATATAAATTGTAGTATTTAATTTTTTCAGACTAACATGTGAATGGTTTTGTATTATATTAGGTGAATAAGTTGAAATCATCGAATTCCCCCACTTACAGTGATGAGTTATATAACTTGGCGTTCGGCCCGATTCGCGCTGCATTGTTTTCGGGTTGTTATATTAACGACGTCGAATTTTTGGGGGCTGCACGAGATGACAAGTTGTGTACGCAAAACATCAGTGTCCATGTCCCAGGTGGAGGCGAAAGTACGAACATTGATTTCTATGGCAAACTCACAACTGTCGTTCAATTTCTTTACAAAGATCGATACCAAGTGATCATGTTTAAGTGTCGATGGTTTGATAGCAACCCAAATAGGCCGGGAAGTGTTAAAATTGACCATGGCTCACTATCTGTGAACACTAACAGAACTTGGTATGATGACGACCCTTACATTTTGGCAAACATGGCAACCCAAATTGTGTATCTAGATGACCCTAAAGCCGGGAGCAATTGGAAAGTTGTTTAGAAGATGGATCATAGGAACGTGTATACTATACCAGAACTAGACCCAACTGACAATGACGTCGACAATGTGGCTGACCAACGTTTAGAATCTTCAATGGAAAATGATGCGGAAACACTTCGAGATACACATGTTATAGAAAAACCGTTTCAAATACAAGGAGTGTCTTCAATCGAAATACCGATTCAGTCAATTACAATTGACCTTGGTGATCTTCCAAGATTCGATGTTATAGTGGGCCCGAGCAACGACGATGATGTAATTATAGAGGAGGAGGAGGAGGAGGAGGATTGGGAGACCGAAAGTGATGATAGCGACGATCACGAAAGTTATTATAGTTCAGATGATGAATAATGAATTTTTTTGTAATTTTATTATGCTAGTGTACAGATTTTGTTTAATACAAATGTTTGAATATATGTAGTTGTTATATCCAACCCTTATATATGTGGAGAAATGAAATATTATTAAAATAAATTTGTTATAAAACATTGATAAATAAATATATCCAAACCCTTTACATACAAAGTTTGAAAATTATTGACACCAAACATTTTTCAAAAATGAAAATCCTTGTGCGACGAAATCATCCTCGTCGCGCAAAGTTTGCACGACCCACAATTCACTCGTCGCGTACAGTTAAAACATTACGCGACAACCTATCATCCGTCACGAGATGAAATTTTGCGCGACGACATGGTTCCTCTCGTCGCGCAAATATATATTATTTTATAATATAATATATATATACATATATATATTTGAAATTGATGATCGAGTTTGTTTATTGTATTCATATAGGGTCAAGGAGTGTAGCTGTAAAAAAATCATCAAAATCGGAGTTAAAATAACCGTTAAATCATGACTTTTCATTTATAACCGTTGAAAAGTTTTGTCCCGTTACTTGATCTCTGAATGTTTTTTTTTTCTGATTTTTGGGGTCTAAGATCTCGAAGTATAAACAAACAAGTTTGATGGCTGGATTACTGAAACTAGTTTTGTAGAATGCGTATGCCGTTAAAATCATATATTCACCAACAATGAATAGTTTACTTATACTTTCGTTAAATATAACATAAGATTATGTGGTATCCCCCTAGTGTAAACATCTTAAATTAAAGATCAAATTCAGTAATTGTATTCATATAGGGTCAAGAAATGTAGCTGTAAAAAATCATAAAAATCAGAGTTCAAATAACCGTTAAATCATGACTTTTCATTTAGAACCGTCGAAAAGTTTTGTCCCGTTACTTGATCTCTTGATGTTTGTTTTTTCCGATTTTCGGTGTATACGATCTCGAAGTATAAAAAAACAAGTTTGCTAGTTAGATCATTAAAACTAGTTTCGGGTTTAGGGTTTCCGCGGTTTATGGTTTAGGGCTTAGGGTTTTGGGTTTAGGGTTTGCGCGACGAAAGAGGTTGATTGGTCGCACAAAGCCTGCAGAAAACAGTCTTGCGCGACGAATGCAGACTTCGTCGTCGTGCAATCTCAGTCAGCCCTTTCACCCTCTTCTCCCTTGAACACTTGGTGCAAATTTTTTCCAAGTTTACAGAAAGCAGACTTGCGCGACGCTGTCCATATTCGTCGCGCAATCTCTACCCAATTAACCCTAAACCTCAAATTTTTGCGGAATGACAACATTGCGCCACGAATAAGTTTAATTGGTCGCACAAAGCATGCAAAAAACAGTCTTGCGCGACGAACGTATTCTTCGTCGTCACGCAATCTCAGTCAACCCTTTCACCTTCTTCCCCCTTGAACACTTGGTCCAAATTTTTTTGGAGTTTACAAAAAGCAGACTTGCGCGACGCTGTACATGTTCGTCGCGCAAACTCTCTGCCAATAAACCGTAAACCCCAAATTTTGGTGGAATTAGAACTTTGTGCGACGAATAAGGACAGTGTCGCGCAAAGTTTTCAATCTCTCCCGCTATACCCTAAGTCCCAAAATTTTGGCGGATTAACAACATTGCGCGACAAACAATAATAATATGCGTCACACAAAACCGTGAAACCCCAAACCTGATACCAAATTTTGGCGGACTCACAATATTGCGCGACGGAAGTTATTCTTCTGTCGTCGCGCAAGAGTCAATTAAAATATTTTGCGCGACGCTTTTATTTATTCGTCGCGCAAAATCGAATAAAATTTCAGAAACAATGCGATGGCCTCCTTCTTCCCCAGATTTGTATTTTTGCCCTAACTCTCTCTCTCCGCCGTCAGCTCAGCCCCCTACCCCAGTGGATTTTGGACCGCGCCGCCACAACGGTGGTACCCCGGAGCTTCCCCGCCATCACCGTCGAGCCAGCCGCCCTAATTTCCTCGGTTTTCACCGAATCTGCACCGCCGTCGTTCTCATTCCTCCGGCGACCAAACTCAACACCTGAGGTATGGGTTCTGTCCTATTTTTGATGCTTTAGCTGATGGTTGGGTAGGATTTCTGTAATTGTTGCAATAGGGCAATGGATTTGAAACCCTAAGTTTCAGCCAGTTTTTGAATTTCAATTCCAGCCATTTTTGGCTATTTTTCAGGGTAGGTCCGAGAACAAAAGTGGCTCCAATTGATGTTTTGAACCTAGGGTAGGAACCTTGGCCCTTACTTTTTAGAATTTTTCGGCAACTGGTATCGCTTTGGACACCCACGCGCTGCCAGCGTGTGTGGTGGCGCGTGGGTTACTGTAGCAGTCATGCATTGGGTCCCAGTGCAATCCCCTAGTTGTCACGAGCGCGTATATATTTTCGGATTGGAATTTGGTTACCGTTTGAGTCTCGAACGGATTTTTCCTATTGTGCGATTTCCTGGTTTGTTATGTTCGGACCGTTGGATCGAACTCAAATTCACGTATGGTGTACCTTGTATTTCTAAGATCGTCTAGGATTCAACGGATCGTGGATCAGAGTCCCGAATACTCCAAACTCGCAAACCCTAGGTCAAGAATCTTAATAAAATTGTATGTGCTTTCAAATATTCGTATATTTTATTAATTTGTACGTGTATTAATGAAATTGTGTAGATGTCAGACCGGATTAAACGTCGTAGAACGGTGACAACTACGCAGAGTTCGGAGCCCCCGGCTCAGCTGACATCTGCTGCCACTGTGCCAGCACTGATGGACCACTTGGCAGTTGGTCCCGCGGGATCCCAGGCGCCTGCTTCATCAGCTTCATCAGTGGCGCAGCCTGTGAGCCCCAGGCGGCGTCATCGGCCCGCCAATACCACCGACACGACATCCATTTATGCGTCGGTGTCACAGCCAAGTATAAATTTCCTTAAACTCCAGTTATTTTTATTTTTGTTTTTATTTTTGTTTTTGTTTTTTTGTGTGTATTTTATAGTTAAATTTGTTATTTATTTAACATTAATGTCATCTTTCTTTGCAGCCAAGAAGAACATCTGAGGGTCGTGTCGACAGTTGAAGACAACGACGGTCACCCGGATGACCAACAGTCGTATCAACATCGGATACGACGAGCGACATCGGGCTGCACCCACGGCGAAGTTGCATAGCTCCTTGGCCCACGACATTGGTCATGTCATTCAGAGCCATTGCCCGATGAAATAGAAGTCTTGGAAGGTGATGCCTGACGAGATCAAGACAGAGGTTCTTGGCCAGTTGTCGGTATGTAGGCCTTTTAATTCTTTTTCTTTCAAACTTTATATTTCTATTATTTAAATGTATATAATTAATTTATTGCAGACGAACTACAACTTGGAGGACCTCGACGATGAGTCGTTGGCGTACATCAACAGACTCTTCTCTGAGAGGTACAAACAGTGGAAGAGCGACTTGCACCACTATTTTGAGGCGTTTGATGATTCGCAAGTCGCTCTTCAGGAGGGGTGCCCGAAGGAGCTTGAGGGGCGGAAGGATAGTTGGGCGTGGCTCTCCGCTCATTTTCAGGCGCCCTCTTTTGTGGTAATTTGTAATATGAATTTCAAATTTATTATATATTTCTTACTAATGTTTATTTAATTTTTTATATTTAATTTCAATTTCAACTAATACGTTTTATTTTTTGTATAACAGAATAAAGCCAAAGTCAATAAGGGCAATAGGAAGAAGAAGACTCTTCTCCATCATTCGAGTTCCAGGCCCTTCTCCTATAGGATGGATACACGGCGGCAGGTAATAATAAAATAATTTTTATTTAATTTTTAATATTTCATTAGTCTTAATTTATTTTTTTGTACTAATATTTTTCTTCTTTTGTTCAATTTAGGGGGTCCAAATTCCCAGAGACCGACGTATTTGGCGACGTTTATGTTCAACCTAGGAATGAGTTGGCCAAGTCTCTTCATGTAAGTATTATTTAATTTTAATTCTTATGTTACGCATTCAAGTTTAAAGGTTATTATATGAATGTTTTAATTTATATTTTATGTTATGCTAAACAGACGACGATGGTGGAGAGGAGCCAGTTGGTTCTTCAGGAGTCCGCCTCCCAACTTCCTCCCGATACTCCGATCGAGTCTGTGGATCCTCCACAGGATGCTGGGTTTCAGATCTTGACGGAGACATTGGATCAGACTCTAGGGAGGAGACCGGGGACATATTGTATAGGGATGGGGAATGCAAGGCGGAGGGAACCCAGACCCCGTTCATCAGCGCAGTCAAACAGTCAGGTCACTGCTTTGACAGCATAGGTGGCCACTCTTCAGAGTCAGATGTCGGTCATTCTGCAGTCCCTCGCACAGTCCGGCATTCCAGTCCAGCATTTTGATGCGCCGACCTCCGAGCCCATCCATCCCGAGCATCCCCACCAGACGACGGCCCCTGTAGACCTCCAGACCTCTGAACCGCATGTGCCAGACGACAATGTAGATTTTGGAACATTATTTGATTAGTGTTTTTATTTTCATAATTATTTTTTAAGTATTTCTCTTGCAGCATACATTTATTTTATTTTATATAATAAATCTGTTCTTTACAATTCATTTTTTTAATTGGAATTTCATTTTATTACCAAAAAAAAAAACCAAATTTATTTTTTTATAAAAAAGAAAAAAAGAAAAGTAATATTAAATTTAAATAATATTTATATATATTAATTTTGCGCGACGAAATATTTCTCGTCACGCAAATTTACATATTACGAAATAAAAATGATACATTTTTTTTAAATACATATAATTTATTCTTGCGCGACGAACACTTTTGTCGCGCAAAAAGGATATGCGCGGCAACAGTTTTTCGTCGCCCAAAATGTGTAGACACGAATTGCACGACGAAGAATTCTTGGTGCCGCAAATGTCTACGAGACGTATCGCGTGACGAATATTATCCGCCGTGCATTGTTGTGGCGACGAACCTTCTTTCGTCGCGCATAAGTTCGTGTGAGGAACTGTTGTGTCGTCTCTGAACCTTTTGTGTAACGAAGGGTAACCGTCGCACAATTTTGCGCGACGAGTGAAATAATTGGTCGCACAAAGTCTTTCTTCACACTCTTTGCGCGACAAATTTTTTGTTGCGCTTGAGTTTGTGCGACTAAATGTAACTCTGCGCGACGAAATTGTCTTCGTCGCGCAAATCGTAAAATGTAGTAGTGTGACACATGTCATGGACTATAAGAAAAGTCCCACATTGGAAAGTTGAGAAACTTAACAAGGGCTTATAAGGAGTTGGGCTACTCCACTATTGCCAATTGGTTTTGGGGTGGAACCTCAATTGGTGTTAGGCTTGAATGATTGACTCCAATATGTACTTGGCTCCATGTGTAGCCCACTATGTGATGGTCCCAAGTGATGAGGTGTGTTGAAGAATATGACTCCCACATTGGAAACTTGACTAAATAAAATACAAAATATAAT
Organism: Prunus persica; assembly: GCF_000346465.2. NCBI lineage: Eukaryota > Viridiplantae > Streptophyta > Magnoliopsida > Rosales > Rosaceae > Prunus > Prunus persica. Next base: position 14,913,950 of record NC_034009.1, read on the forward strand.
GAATGATTCTACTTGGAGAGTGTTTTCCCCAAATCTCACCCAAGAAATAGGCCAAGTGATGTGTTGCCCGATCGTGGCACTACCATACTATAAAAGTTTGGTAGAATGAGAAATATGTATCAGTTGTTTGCACCAATAAATCTAACTTCAAACCAAACGATTATAAACCTAGTAGGGAATTGGCTTGGCATGACTTCTTTTTCTATGTCTTCAACAATCAAGAACTTCACACTTTATTTAGCGGAGTAAAAACAAGACTTGAGTTAACTGAAAAAACTAAGCAGAAAGCAAATGAACAAGATGAAAAACTTGATTTGGGCCGCCGAGGACTAGTCAATTGAGACCAAACAACGTTTGTCCATACCAATATAGTGATGGAGTCTTTGAAATATTGTGGATATCTATTTGAAATTGGTTTTGAGATCAACCACGATCAGCTTTGATATCAGTTATGATAAGTTGTGTACCGATGATGACCTAGACATCATGTGATAAGTTGTGTAGTGAAAAAAGATGACTTAGACATCATATTCATTGGAGTCTTGACCTATGCAATTATTGGCCCCATCCCATCTTTGAGATGCTATCTTAGCCTCACAGCTCAATTTTTTTCAAATATTCATTATCCTTTGCGTGCATAACAAGAATTTCGTAAAATCTTTTGGAAAAAAATGAATATAAAGTGCCAATTTTAGCACAAATAAATAAAAGGAGTAAAAAGCGGATATGGATTAATTAAGTTGGTTAGACCAGATATGCTCCTACTCTATAACCGGATTTCAATTCTCTTTCAATAATTTAGATTAATTTAAAATAAAATATCCTTTGTAGAAAAAGGGAGTAAAAATGCTCTCTAAAGGAAGAATGCACAGGAGCAAAGTCTGTGCACGTGTCAACAAGAAGCAAGCTAAAGGAAGCGGCTCCGTCATCTGCTTCCTTTGCTTTCTTGTATTCCGTGGCGCCAAAATTCAAACACTATTCGTGCTCGCAAAATGTACTCACTGTCACAGGAGCTCCTCCGAGACTACCATGAAAATGAAGAAGAAGAAGCTTCGAATTGTCTCCGACAACGTGCTCACAGAGCCATAGATCCACGCTCTTCCTCCGAATCAAGCAAGGCGGCTGCATCTGCTTCTCCAACCTCATCTCCCACCGTTCACGTGTCCTACGTCCTCTCTCAGCTCTCTCAGGCCATCTCCTCCGACCCCCATTCCTCTGCTCTCTCCTCACCTTCCATCCTCACTTCCTCGTCTCGCTTCTCGTTCATGCTCTCTCTTCCTTCGACGACGACCCCATCGCACGACAAGTCGTCCATCTCATTTCCGCTCTCTGCGAATCAGCCGCTGCCTCGCTCTCTGCTGACTTAGTCACTAGGGTTTCCGACCGCCTCTCTTCTGGTGCCTTGGCCTGGAGTCGCCGTCATCTTTATACGGTATTTCCACCATTCTCTCTTTGTTGTCTGTGAATTCTGGAATTGCTGTTGAGACTTAGATAAAATTTTCCTGTTGTGATTTGTTTTCTGTTTGCTTCCTTAGAAAATGATTTGTGTTTCTTGGTAGCCAAACTGTGTATGACTGGGTACGGTAGGACGAATGTTGAGAAATCGAGCTTGATTCTTCTACTGTTTCTCATATTAAAACTCTGCTTGTTTGCAAATTTAAATATCAATTTTGAGATTTAGATACATACTTTGGGTAATGTTTATTTTCTGTTTGTTTCCTGGGATTATGAAGGAAAATTATGAATTCTGTAATTTTCCAGTAATCAAACAGCGTATGATTGGTTAGGGGTGAGAAATTCGGTGGATGATGAATCTAATAGTTTCTTTGAAATTAGATTGCTCTACTCTACCAGCGAAAATGAAATTTGAGTGGGCAAGCTAGGCCTTGAAGGTGAGAAATCTGAGTCAACACTACATGGGGGTGATCAGATTTCTTACGTTTTTTATTTTATTTTTATTTTTTATGAACATCAGATTTCTGACTTTAAGCCATGACTTTCATATCCAAGTTTAATGGCTATGGTTTAGAGTCTACAATGAAGTCTCAAGAATGATAAGCATCTGTGCACCCACTGGCTTCTACTAACGAAACGTTTTTCAACAAGATCTTTAAGACTTACATGTTATTGATATGAAAACATATATATCCCCGCTAACTTGCCATTCTTTAAGTGCAGCTTCACTGCTTAGGGGTTTTGTTAAACTGCCAGCAGAATAATCCTTATGCTCACATTAGAGAAAAATATGGCCTCATTGCCAATCTTGTTGAAGGTCTTCAATTGCCAAGGTAACAAATAAAGAAAACTGATGTTCCTTTTTCCATGCATTTACCACACTATAACTAAAATCCTCTATTTTATTCATTTAACACAGTGAACAGATTCGGGGAGAAATCCTGTTTGTTCTATATAAGGTATCTGTTCTCCAATACGCATCAGAGGTTGGTATTGGAACTGATTTTTTATTTGCCTTTTGCCCCAAGCTATTGCGCTTGTCTCTAGAGGCCCACATGAAAACCCAAAGCGATGTTGTTCGCTTGAATTGTGTAGGTCACTATTCCACTTCTTGAAATCTTTATTGTTGTGCCTTGTAAGTTGGGTCCATTTTCCCTTATAGCACAGCTCAGAAATATACGACTAGCATTTTGGTCAGCTTGTTATACCCCATGAGTTTCTATTTATTTAATTTTTCAAAGTAGGTTTTATTTTTGGGCACATAGGCATATGTAGACATCAAGCCCGCAAACGAACTCCCTAACTACACCACACTTGTTTCCTATTGATGTCAGACCATATTTTAACTTTGAAGGTGAAGGTCCTTGCAATTTCTCTCATCAATAGCTGGATCAGTTTTGAATGATTGTAGAACAATGCCATTAATGAGTTCCATCAATTTGTTCTATCATGACAAGATACTTTGCATCTTGAGTTTATTTAGAATCAAACGATAAAAACGTTGCAGCTCCAAGTGCTTATTGAGTCCTTGCCTATAGAACATACTGCCTGTAGAGGAAACAATTATAATTTTAAACCTCTCAGGTAATATATAACTTTTTGGGGAAGTGATCCTGACACAGCATGGAATCCTACCCATTTTACAAACACATTTCCTCATTGGTATCAGTCCTGTCTTCTCTCAACTAACAATTTCCATATTACTTGTCCAGCGTTCTTGACAATGTTGGCTCAGAGAAGACTTTTCGGGGCTGCATATGCAGTTGATTTAAACAGCAATGGTTCATCCAAAGGTGGTTCAGTTTGTCGTTTGGATGCCTAGGCTTCTTTCCCACAGAAAAGATGAAATGGAGTGTGTATCAGATGCTCGGTTCACTAGTAGGTGTTCTTATGGGAAATGATTCTGGGCAACCTAATAGATACTACTCTATGTCTCCCATCTGATCCCATTGATTTTCTCATTCTACTTGAGCAAAAGAGCTCCCATAATTTAGAATTATCTTCTTGTCAATCTGCCCTTTCGCTGATTTCATACACAAGTTCTTTATATGATGAACGGTAATTGAGCTTTTGTTTTCTAGTTTCATTCGTTTGGCTATGTTTTTTACAGTACATTTAACAATTACAGCCTACTTTTCTTCACATCTTTACTACTTTTCTCCCCAGACTTGCAGATGATAAGTTGGTTTTAGCTTCTCTAGAGAAATATATTCTGGTAAAACAGTACTGATCTCCAAGGTGGATCCACTGATCCATTTACAGTGATGAGGCTGCTTTACCTTTATGGTCTTTATAGGGGTCTCGCCAAGGTTAGCTACCAAATCCCATACAGTCCAGAAGCTGAGAGAATCCTGTTCAAGATATTAAGCTAAAGCGAATGGGATTTGCATTCTGCATGAATTAATCCAATATCATTGAAGTGGTTGTTTCAACAAGAGAAGCTCAGCACACCACTGTCATATCAGCTTCTGAAATTTAGTGGAAAGAATATAGCAAATGGCATCATTGTCCATGGAAAGAACAGTCATATGGTAAATGTTAATTTAATTGCAGAATTAATAGCAGGAGGAGATAATCATGGATCAACACTTTTAGTGTCCTTATTGACACAACTTCTTGAGAAAGGACATGAGAATGACATAATTTCTGTAGTGAATCTCGTGGCAACTATTATCAATATATTTCCAATTGCTTCCGACCAGTTATGCTTGCATGGTATTGGGAGTGCTCTCCCGAATCTTTTCTGCGAATCAATATATACACAGTCCCCACAGATATCCACACCCGTTTTAGTTTTAATTTTCAAATTTATGCTCAGTGCACCATGAAACTCTTTCTGATGATGAATGTTGGCTTGCAGTGACTATGAAGGTGACTTACTAAATTTTGGCGATTCCAGTTTGCTTGCTGCCACAGGAATTTAATGAGACAGTGTGTCTTCTTTTGTAGTTAATAAATATTATCACCACAAGAGCTGCAGACGGGTAGAATCAAGAATGTCTCTTAGCAATTGGCATTCTTTGTTTGATTTTGCATCATTCTTCCAATGAAGTGCTCATAGGACCTTCGAAAGCCATTATTTTCAGCACTTCCCTAGTCTCTACAATCAACAGCGCAATTCATGAAGCATGTCTAAAAGGACCAGCATTGGTTGACCACGATGAGGAAACAAGCTCTGGAGAAGTTTTAATATTTGTGCTTCTACTAACTTCTTCTCCTTAAGAAGGTTAGTTCCTCGTATTTCTTCTCTTTAAGAAGGTTAGTTCCTCGTATTAAATTTAGCCATACAGCTGAATTTTTCTTTTGAAACTAACTGTTTTTTTTTCTTTCCTCCATTTCCTCCAGTTTGCACACTGTTTTACCAGGGATTGTGGACTGGAAAAATTTCTTTGATCCCGCAGATAGGGTACAGCCGATTTCCTTTTTCGGGATATTCTGCCATGACCTATGCACACTAGTACATTTTGGATCACCTTTGGTTAAACTTGTTGCTTAGTACTGCCTTTTGGCGTTGTTTACCCGAATATCTGATCAGAGGAATAGAACAGGGGAGGAGTTGGTATGCACCATGGACTACCTAAGGTTTGTAATGGCTGTCCTAGAAGGCTTAATTTTCTCCAGTGACCTCAGTGGCTATGAATTGTGGCTTCTGCCTATCAATGATGTTGGGTTGGGGATTGCACTGAATGCAGGGGACAAGTGTGACTACAAAGAATAATTGGAGTAGGATGATTGTGGAAGAGCTGGTGATGTCTTTAGCAGTCCCATGCTTAGCATCAAAATCTTTCATTAATCTTCACAAGCCTGCAATTCATGTAGCAGTCACATTGTTAAAGCGGCCGAAGGTTCCTGAGTGGATGAGATCGATGTTTGATGATTCTTGCATATCTGGCATCATTCAATACCTTGCGGCAAATAATTTGAGCACATAGATTGTACTTTTATTTCGAGCTCTATTGAAGTCTGAGTACTTAAAGGCGGAACAAATTTCTATGCCATGCACTTTTCTGTGCTGTTGATTTGTTCGTGTCCTTTAAGGAACTAAAATGAGGTTTCCTTTTTTAATACTTCAAACATGAAATCATTATACTTCTGTCCAGTTTGTTTTACAATGAAACACTGGATGATGGGCTTTCCTTAAATTTTAGCCTTGGTTATTTCAGGCAACATATTAAAAAGAGAGATAATGCAGTTATTTTACACATTGCAGGCCTGCAGAAAACAGAAGTACACTGACAACAGTCAAGATGAAAGTGCAAAAGAGCGTTAAAAAAAAAAAAAGGCAGTCGCCATCCTGGATGACATGGGAGAAGTTTGTGAGTATCTCATTAACTTGATGTTATCCGAGTCTTGTCTAGACAGGGATTCTGGAGGATTAAATTTTGGGGATAAGAGATTGTTAAAAGTAACATAGGGCAGCCAAGAAAATCATTTAATTTTCTTTATTAAATCTCCATTTCTCATTTCATTAACAGTAACAGAGGTGCACTGAGTGAAACACCTCCCATTTTGATCATTAACTGCATAAAGAGCTTAGAACTGAAGAGACATTATAGAATCAAAATACCCTTATTGTTAAATGTAAATGCACTTAATATTTTTCCTTGATTGAATTTTTCACGTCAAAATTGATTTTAACTTTTTCGTTTCAAGTTACTTTGTTGTCAAAGACATAGGCGCAGAATATGAGCTGATCACAACACTTCATTAATTAACAGGCTAATAAGGAATGAATGAATGAATGAATGGTGCTTACTTTTCATAAAAATTCCTGAAATATTGATCACTACAAAATCAGTGATCACTATACACAATTTCACCTAACAGTAACCGACCAAAATCAATCATTTTGGCCCCAGAAATTAACATATGAAAGTCTCTCATGGTTTTGAAGTTCTATGAAATAACCACATGTTTCTCCATCTCTTCGAGGGCAAGGCGAGCAGCTTCTCTATCCCTCTGCTGCTGCTTTTGGATGAACTCATTGGCTCTCATAATTTCTGCCTTTGTAGCTCCAAGCCTCGCATTCTTGGCTTCGGTGGTAATTGTTGTAGTGTAGAGAGCATGGTGATGTTCTGCTTTAAGGATTGTGTTGGCAAACCGAGCCTTCAACATTGCAACCCCAGCAGCCCTTCTCGGAGACAGATCATTGTTGATCTCATGATTCGATGCAGAGGTGGCTTTGGCAGGAGAGGCACGACAGAGATGAGGGCGTAGAACTGTGACTGGTGTTTCATAGCCACTCATGAAACTACTGCAACCTTGGGATGAAGAAACCTCACAAGAAGTTGACGGTGTACAGAGAAGGCCATGATCACCACCTTCAACTCCCTTGTTCAAACCCAAACCACCTTGAAATTTATTTTTCAAACCCAGCCCGTTATCAACTTTGTTGTTCTTGGAACCCAAGCCACCGTCCACTTTCTTCATCAAACCACCTTCAAGTTTCTTCTTCAAGCCCAATTTACCACCACAACCACCACGGGCATTGAAATCACCACCTTCAAGTTTCTTCTTCAAGCCCGTTATCAATGGTTTGCACGGCTGATCTGAGAGAATGCTCTCAACCCACACTTTGGTGGTACGAGAGAAACGCATACTGTTGAATTTGAATGAGATAGAAGAAAACCCAAATGAATCCTTACGATAGAGAGAGAATGTGTGAACCCTTAGTTGATTAGGAAACCAAATGAACTATAATTGTTTGCGTTGCTATATGGGTCATGCTAGGGAGACCAACTTTAGATACCAATTTGTGTACCATCTCTCTAATAGAGGTGGAGCCCACCAATAAAATGGGTCCCACACTCTATTAGAGAGATGGTACACAAGTTGGTATCTAAAGTTGATCTCTCTAGCATTTTCCAATTGCTTGGGTTTATAGCAAGGAAAATGCTAGGGAGACCAACTTTAGATACCAACT
>NC_034009.1:14922294-14924426 GCF_000346465.2 Prunus persica
CCAAAACTTAATCCTCCTGAATCCCTTGCCTTGACAAGACTTGGATAACCAAAGAGAATGAGATCCTAACAAACTTCTCCCATGTCGTTCAGGATGGCAACCGTTTTTTTTTTATTTTTTCTTTTATGCTCTTTTGCACTCTCATCTTGCCTGTTGTCAGTGTACTTCTGTTTTCTGCAGGCCTGCAATGTGTAAAATAACTGCATTATCTCTCTTTTTAATATGCTGCCTGAAATGACCAAGGCTAAAATTTAAGGAAAGTCCGTCAGCCAGTGTTTCATTGCAAAACAAACTGGACAGAAGTATAATGACCCATTTTCATGTTTGAAGTATTAAAAAAGGAACCTCATTTTAGTTCCTTAAAGGACACGAACAAAATCAACAAAAAAGTGCATGGCATAGAAATTTGTTCCGCCTTCAAGTACTCAGACTTCAATAGAGCTCGAAATAATAAAAGTACAATCTCTGTGCTCAAATGATTTTCTGCAAGGTTTTGACTGATGCCAGATATGCAAGAATCATCAAACACCGATCTCATCCACTCAAGAACCTTCGGCAGCTTTAACAATGTAAATGCTACATGAATTACAGGCTTGTGAAGATTAATGAATATTTTTTATGCTAGGCATGGGACTGCTAAAGACATCGCCAGCTCTTCCACAATCATCCTACTCCAATTATTCTTTGTAGTCACACTTGTCCCTTGCATTCCCGGCAATGCCCAACCCAAGATCATTGATAGGCGGAAGTTGTGTCAATAAGAACACCAAAAGTGTTGATCCATGATTATCACCTCCTGCTATTAATTCTGCAATTGAATTAACATTTACAACATGACTGTTCTTTCATTAAACCCTAGACCATAAAGATAAACCGGCCTCATCACTGTAGATGGATCAGTGGATCCACCTTGGAGATCACTACTGTTGATCAGAATATATTGCTCTAGAGAAGCTAAAACGAACTTATCATCTGCAAGTCTGGGGAGCAAAGTGTTAAAGATGTGAAGAAAAGTAGGTCGTAATTGTTAAATGTACTGCAAAAAACATAGCAAAACTAATGAAACTAGAAATCAAAATCTCAATTACCTTTCATCATATAAAGAACTGGTGTATAAAATCAGCAAAATGGCAGATTGGCAAGAAGATAATTCCAGATTACGGGAGTTCTTTTGCCCAAGTAGAAAGAGCAAATCAATGGGATCAGAAGGGAGACCTAAAGTAGCATCTCTAATAGGTTGCCCAGAATCATTGCCCATAAGAACATCTACCAGTGAACTGAGCATCAGATACACCTCCATTTCATCTTTTCTATGGGAAATAAGCCTAGGCATCCAAACAACAAACTGAACCAATTGCTTGAAACTGTTAAAATGTAAACTGACTAGCTAATTTCAGATTAGTTAGTAAGCTCTAAGTCAGCTTATATTTAATCTGTTTTAAGCCTTGTGTTAGCTGAGCACCTTGAGCTTATATGCCAGGTGCAATGCTTGAGTCAGTTTCTATTCCTAGCTGTCCTAAAAGCTGTGTATTGCCATGTGTCATATTCACATTGGCTTACTTTTACAAACGGTTAGATTTTGAATTGGCTGATGTAAGAGAACATGCTATTGTCATGAGGGAATATAGGCTCTGCTGCAACGGTTATGCAGAGTAAGCATTTTTGTTATTACAATCTTTGCTTCTCAGCTCTCCCTCTTCTTCAGTACCTTCTTAGCTCCCTTAGAAATCCAAATCTTCAACATGGTATCAAGAGTGCAGGTTGGATCTGGATAGTGGGCGTTGAAGCTGTGTGAGTTGAGTCTGGAAAATCCGACGAGAAATTTCCGACTCTCAGCTCATTGATTCTGGGTCTCAGATGGCTGGGTCAGGAGGGAGTGGATCTTAGAGCTCCAATATTCAATGGGGGAAAACTATGAGTTTTGGGAAGATTCGAATGAGAACAATTTTTCAAATCTCATGGAATCTGGGATTTAGGTTGAGAAAGGTCTTTCAAGTTTCCAGATTTCAAAGGGGGAAGAGGTGATGAAGAAGGGTTCATCGGAGTCAGAGAAAGTGTCTTTTGTTATTGAAGGATGCTAACGCCCTTTGGTATTATCCAAGGGTGCTGTTTCAGATGAACATTTTTCCCCA
>NC_034009.1:14926692-14935512 GCF_000346465.2 Prunus persica
GTCAGGCACAAGCTGGAAGAAACATGTGAGAAGGGAGTATTTGTAGGATATGGAGTATGTGAAAAGGGGTATAGAGTACTCAACTTGAGAACTCAAAAGATTGAGCTGTCTAGGAGTGTTATTTTTGATGAAGAAACAATGTGGAATTGGGAAACAAATGAGGCATTGCAAATTCCTATGTCTTGGGGTGATGAAGCAAGTTCAACAGTATCGGATTTGGATTCAGAACCAAATCTGTTACAGCAACAGATTGTGCAGTCTCCTATGGAAACACAAACAAGTAGTGATCTGCATGCTACTCAAGATTCAGCTCTACTTGAAACTTATGATAACACCCCAAAGAAATGGAAGAGTTTGAGTGAAGTGTATGCTCAATGCAAGATGAGCATCATTGAACCTGAAAATTTTGAAGAAGCAGTCAAAGATGAAGCTTGGAGGAAGGCTATGACTGAGGAGATACTTATGATAGAGAAAAACTCCACTTGGGAATTGGTTGATAGGCCAAGTAGTAAACCAATTGTGGGAGTGAAGTGGATATTCGAAACTAAGCTCAATCTTGATGGCTCCATTCAAAAACATACAGCAAGGCTTGTTGCCAAGGGATACACACAAAAACCAGGGATTGATTTCAATGAAACCTTTGCTCCAGTGGCAAGGTTAGACACCATTAGAACCCTCATAGCTCTTGCTGCACAGAAAGGCTGGAAACTATGGCAATTGGATGTCAAATCAGCCTTCTTAAATGGTGTCCTTGAAGAAGAAGTTTATATTGATCAACCGGATGGTTTTGTGGTTAAAGGTGATGCGGATAAAGTGTATAGGTTAAGAAAAGCTCTCTATGGGTTGAAGCAGGCTCCAAGGGCTTGGTATAGTGAAATCGACACCTACTTGAATCAGTGTGGTTTTCACAAAAGTCCAAGTAAAGCAACTCTCTATGTGAGAACCAAGGAAGGTGTGGGAACACTAATAGTGTCAATCTATGTAGATGACATAGTGTATGCAGGAAGTAGTGATGAAATGGTGAAAGAATTCAAAGCTGAAATGATGTGCAAGTATGAGATGTCTGACTTGGGTTTACTCCACCATTTTCTTGGTATGGGTGTAACACAAACTGAAGGGAGCATCTTCATTCACCAAAAGAAGTATGCACTCACTCTCTTGGATAAGTTTGGACTCAAAGACTGCAAGTCAGTAAGCACTCCATTAATGGCTACTGATAAATTGAAAAGAGAGGATGGAAGTGAAGCTGCAGATGAAAGTTTGTTCAGAAAAATTGTAGGTAGCCTGCTGTATCTCACTGCAACCAGGCCAGATATCATGTTCTCTGCCAGCCTGCTTGCAAGATTCATGCACAACCCTTCTAAGATGCACTATGGGGCAGCTAAAAGGTTTCTAAGGTACATACAAGGCACGATTGATTATGGAATTGAGTATCTGACTGGAAAATCTGCACTCTTAGTAGGTTATTGTGACAGTGACTGGAGTGGATCTGAGGAAGATATGAAAAGCACTTCTGGATATGCGTTTTCATTTGGAAGTGGTGTTTTTTCGTGGGCATCAGTCAAACAACACAGTGTGGCTCTTTCTACTACAGAGGCAGAGTATGTGAGTGCAGCAGAAGCTACATCACAAGCCATTTGGCTCAGGTTTGTTCTTGAAGATTTTGGGGAAGAACAGACCACTGCAACAACTGTGTTTTGTGACAACACTTCAGCCATAGCAATGGCTAAAAATCCAGTTTTTCATCAACGGAGCAAGCACATTAAAAGGAAGTTTCATTTTATTAGAGAAGCAATACAAGAAGAAGTGATTGAACTGCTCTACTGCAAGGGAGAAGAGCAGATTGCTGATATCTTCACCAAAGCACTTCCCAAAGACAGGTTCGGCTATTTGAGGAGAATGCTTGGAGTGAAATCAGCTAGCACTTTAGAAGGGAGTGTTAAAATGTAAACTGCCTAGCTAATTTCAGATTAGTTAGTAAGCTCTAAGTCAGGTTATATTTAATCTGTTTTAAGCCTTGTGTTAGCTGAGCACCTTGAGCTTATATGCCAGGTGCAATGCTTGAGTCAGTTTCTATTCCTAGCTGTCCTAAAAGTTGTGTATTGCCATGTGTCATATTCACATTGGCTTACTTTTACAAACGGTTAGATTTTGAATTGGCTGATGTAAGAGAACATGCTATTTTCATGAGGGAATATAGGCTCTGCTGCAACGGTTATGCAGAGTAAGCATTTTTGTTATTACAATCTTTGCTTCTCAGCTCTCTCTCTTCTTCAGTACCTTCTTAGCTCCCTTAGAAATCCAAATCTTCAACAGAAACTAGGTTCTCTGCAAGTTCTATAGGCTCTGCTGATGTAAGAGAACATGCTATTTTCATGAGGGAATATAGGCTCTGCTGCAACGGTTATGCAGAGTAAGCATTTTTGTTATTACAATCTTTGCTTCTCAGCTCTCTCTCTTCTTCAGTACCTTCTTAGCTCCCTTAGAAATCCAAATCTTCAACAGAAACTAGGTTCTCTGCAAGTTCTACTGCTTGATTGTTGGAATCCTAAAGCAGTATCAAATGAAATGTTTCCAATATTCCAAGGACAGTTTCCTCATCCATTCCACTGAAGTTAGTTCCAAACCAAGGTAACAAATGTTTTGTACAGACATTCACAATAAATTGTCGTAGTTCCACTTCAGTGGAGTCAGTAGAATTTCCTTCATGATTATACGCCTCCTTAAGTAGGAACAAGGAATGCAAAAGTTGACAAGGATTCTTCTCCGAGATACTTAGACAAGCTAATAAAGCATGTTGCATTGCTTCTTTAATTGAAATTTGTAGATTCAAATTCCCATGAACAGATGGAGTTCTGACGATAGCTACAAGGACTGAGCATGTCAATATAAATATCTCCTCAAGCATGCCTATCTCCCCATCAGAATGCTTTTTAAGTATCTTCGCTAGAACAGGTACTAGCTCTGTATATGAGAGGAGGATACCATTCCAGGGAAATCAGATATGCAGTTCAGAATGAGTCTTAATGTCTGATTTTGAACTGGATAGAAAGGAATGTCAGCTACATAATTTAGTACTGGAACCAAAGTTGCAAACCCAACAACAAGCCTCCGTTTGAAACCTTGCTCAGCTTTTGATAAAATGTCAAGTACCTGAACACAAGATTTGACCACTGGATCCTTGCGTTCTGTTCATCAACAAAGCTTATTAGCTGTTTTTTTCTTGGGTTCATGAAGTTGGACTTTCTGAGGGTATTTCTTAATAATACAGTCATAAATAAGCTTTGCAAGAACACATCTACTAACCATAAAAATCAAAAATTAAAAGCTTAACCTATCTACACTAGGAAACAATATATTCATTGGATTCACATTTTTTCCATCTTATGTTGCTCAAAGCTATCTCCTTCGGATATGAACTCATGCTGTCTAAATCAACTGCATATGCAGCCCCGAAAAGTCCTCTCTGACTCTGAGCCAACACTGTCAAGAACGCTGGACAAGTAATATGGAAATTGTTAGTTGAAAGAAGACAGGACTGATACCAAAAAGAAAACCTACTCTGAAAAATTAAATAAATAGAAACACATGGAGTATAACAAGCGGACCAAAATGCTAGTCATCTCTTGCGGACATCATCGCTTTGGGTCTTCATGAGGGCCTCTAGAGACAAGTGCAATAGCTTGGGGCAAAAGGCAAATAAAAAAGGGAGCTTCACTAATATACCCAAAATAGGGGTTGAAATTATAAAACAACCCCACATAAAATGCACTTTAGAAACACACACAAAACTTATTTACTACATAAGAAATTGGTATTTAAGTTTCTATAAATTACGTGATTGTCATTGATTAACTTAAAAAAGAAGTGCAACACAAAAAATTTAAATAGCACCCAAAACAAACCTAGCCCAATTTTATAAAAAACCCAAACAATTCATTACAAACAAAACGTCTTGAAAACCATAGCTTCATTAATGTGTCGTGTTGATTAATGACTATAATCACTACTACAAAAAAGCAAAAAGACGACGGTAAATAACCGTCGTGTATTCGGTTTTTCAATGGTCGTGGAATCCACCGTCATCTTTTCCCTCATAAACCACGACGCTAAATCACCGTCGTTGTTACAATATACAACGTCATCAACAAATACAAAACGATGTCTTTGTACTGCAAAAAGATCTAAAAAAGCAGTCGAGGATGAGAATAGACGACCAACTCTCTAAAAAAACCGTCGTTAAAAAGGAAAAATATGACACATATTAACAGAACAAGGCCGCAAGATAGACATACAACGACGAAAATTAAAATAAGACGCCGTTAAATATCATTTTCACGACAATAAAAAATATGACGTCTTTAAATACATTAGAAGACGACGTTATTGATACCTACTACGTCGCCTATATAAAAACAGCCGTCGTAAAATAAATTTTCCACTTCGATTTTTCTATAAAAGATGACGTGGAAATAGTTGTCAGTGTCATTATTTACGACGTATGTATTTATAGAGTAGACATTGAACAACGAAACAACGTCGGTTACAAATATATGAGAGTCGTATTACAAAATTTATACGTCCTATTTTCAGAAACAAACAACGACGATAAATATTAGACGTTGTTAAATAAAACAACGTCGAAAACAAATAAAAACAGACGTGTTTAGTCTGCTAAAGTTCTAAAAAATAGTCGAGGATGAGAATAGACGACCAACTCAAACAAATCACCGTCGTTAAAAAGGAAAAATATGACACATATTAAAAGAACAAGGCCGCAAGATAGACATACAACGACGACAACTAAAACACTACGCCGTCAAATATAATTTTCACGACAAGAAAAAATATGACGTCTTTAAATACATGAGAAGACGACGTTATTGAAATCTACTACGTCTCCTATTTACAAACAACCGTCGTGAAATAAATTTTCCACTTCGATTTTTCTAAAAAAGATAACGTGGAAATAGTTGTCAGTGTCATTATTTACGACGTATGTATTTATATAGTTGACGTTGAATGCGAAACAACGTCGGTGGCATTTATGTAGTCGACGTTGTATTTATATGTATTCATTACTCACGACGCACTTATTAATATAGACGATGTTGAACTTCAAAACAACGTCGGTTCCAAATAAATGAGAGCCGTATTACAGAACATATAGACGGCGTTGATTATGATGAGAGCCGTATTACAAATAACGTCGTTTAATTGATATTAAACGGCGGTTATAATGAATTACCGTCGGAATTCATTTCGTTCCTCTTCGTTTATAAAAGAACTTGCGACGTAGAAAATGTATGATGACGTCGTATTTTTTAACGTTCAGATTATATATCTCGTTTTTTAGACGTCGGTATTATGGGATTGGAGTCGTGTTATTTTGAATTACATGGCGGTTCTTAATCCTTCCCCGACGTGATATCCTGAATAATTGCTTCACAATAGCGTCGTGGTTTTTCATTGTTACGTTGCTTTAAGACGTCGGTAAATATGCTGAATAACTGGTTCACAATAACGTCGTGTTTTATTTGAACGTAGAAAGTGAAGAAATCACATTACAATATATTACAAAATTAATGTCAAACACTGCCAATTACATAAGCATCATTCAATCCATATATCTTCACACCCATCTCGAATATTTTGACCGCCTAACTCACCCACCAGTTTATCAAATGTGTCAACATTTGGCATCCCTCTAGTAAATGGCTCACACTCAATTATCACATCACCTAAGACTTCATCACCAATAACATCATTATATTCTCTATTAGGCATTGATAACACTACCGACCAACCACGATGCATCGGGTCGTCAACAAAAAATATTTGTTTGACTTGAGAAGCCAAAACAAATTGGTCATTCCTATGTCCAATTTTACTCAAATCTACAAAGGTAAATCCAAGTTCGTCGACTACAAGACCAGAACTATCTATCCAATCACACCTAAAGACTGGGATTGTAAAATTTTGGTAGTCAAGGTCCCAAATTTCTTGAATGACACCATAGAAACCCATATTTGAGAGAATTGGGTTTTTATCCTTGGCACCAGCAACTTGCATGGTATGTGCAAGTAAATAAACTCCACTATTTTGAGTTGTCCGCACATCATCTTGTGCCTTGATATTGAATTTAATACCTTTAATAAGATAGCTCCTATATAATGGCACTGCCATGTTTGGACCAGCTGCTAGCCACCTTAAATTTTCTGATACGCCATGATTGTCTTCCTCAAGTTCACTTTGAACCTGCAAATTAATCATATATCTTAATTCAATCTAACATAGAAATAAGAAGAAAATTAAAAGAGAAATATGTTATTAAACAACATATACCTTGAAGCGTAGCCATTGAATGAAAGTGCTATTGTGCTTATTCTGCAGCCACTTTGTTCTCTTTCTAAATTTTGGATAAGCAGTCTTGATGTGGATCATATGTTGCCTACATGACACGAAAAATTCAAGCATTACGGTCCCAAATATAGAAGATAAACATAAGAAATAATTTAAAATGAAAACTTAAAGAATAAAACTCATACGTACTCGATATAAGGTAGGACTTCCTCCGTATTCTCCAAGACATATAGATGTGTTTGATTCAACAGGTCCTGATCAACTACGCTCACTGTGCAACCTGATAATGGCTTTGAAAGTCCCATCTTTTGGCTTGAAGGCACTCCAACTGTACTAACATGAGATAAATGCTGAGTACAAAACTCTACCGCTTCTTCAGCTATATACCGCTCAGCAATGCAACCTTCGGGACGAGTACGATTCTGAACATACCTCTTCAGAACTTTCATATATCTTTCAAACGGATACATCCACCTAAAATATACTGGCCCACATAGACGAACTTCTCTGACAAGATGTACTACTAGATGAACCATGATATCAAAGAATGAAGGGGGAAAGTACTTCTCAAGCAAACACAGAGTAACTACTACATCTTCTTCCAACTTATCTAGCTTGGAAACATCAACAGTCTTTGCACATATAGCATTGAAGAAGAAGCACAAACGAGTTATTGCATACCTTGCAGGCTTCTCCAAAACAGAACGAATTGCCACAGGGAGCAATTGTTGCATTAAGGTATGACAATCATGTGATTTAAGGCCAAGAAGTCTTGAATCTTGTAAAGATACAAGATTTTTAATATTTGAAGAATAACCTTCAGGGACCTTCATACCATAGAAAGAATTGCAAACCTCTCTCTTCTCTGCTCTTGACAAATTCCAAGGCCCAGGAGGCAAACGAGTACGTCTTTCTCCATACTCGGGTTGCAAATCAGTTTTGACCCCCATGTTCAATAAATCTAATCGAGCAGCAATCCCATCTTTATTTTTTCCAGGGATCTCCAGCAATGTACCAATAATACTATCGTAAACATTCTTCTCAATGTGCATAACATCTAGGGCATGCCTCACAGGAAGGTATTTCCAATACTCGAGATCAAAGAATATTGATTTCTTCTTCCAACAAACTCTGTCACCATTTTCAACCATATGCAGCACTTCTTCTCCGGTTAATGGCTCGGGAGGAATGCCATATTCAGGTTTCCCATTAAAAGCTGCACGTTGCCTCCTATATGGATGATTGATTGGTAACCATTTTCTATGCCCAATGTAACAAATTTTGTGGCCATTTTTCAACCTGTGACTAGGTGTATCATCGCCGCATATTGGACAAGCTTTATATCCTTTAACAACACAATCAGATAAGTTTCCATAGGCGGGGAAATCATTAATTATCCACATTAATGCAGCTCTGAGTGTAAAGTATTCTCCATTATGTGCATCATACACTCCTCTAATCCCATCCCACAAAGATTTTAAATCATCAATCAAAGGCTCCAAGTAGACGTCTATATCATTTCCGAGTTGTTTAGGACCGGAAATCAATAAGGTTAACATCATGAACTTTCGTTTCATGCACAGCCATGGAGGGAGATTATATGTAACTAAGATAACCGGCCAACAACTATATCTGCTACTTAGAGAACTGTGGGGATTGAATCCATCAGATGAAAGAGCCAATCTCAAGTTTCTCGGCTCATTACCAAACTCAGGCCATTTATCATCAAGAAGTTTCCAAGACGGGGAATCCGCCGGATGAGACATCTGACCGTCAATTGATTTTCTAGCAGCATGCCAAGTCAAACTCTTAGCTGTCTCATGTGATTGAAACATCCTTTTAAACCTTGGAATTGGAGGAAAATACCACACCACCTTCGCTGGCACACCCTCTTTCAAGATTGAATCTTTGCCTTCCTTCCACCTTGAGATACCACAAGTAGGACAATTAGTTGAATCCTCATACTCCTTCCTATACAAGATGCAATCATTGGGGCATGCGTGCATTTTCTCATAACTCAGCCCCAATGCACACAAAGTCTTTTTAGCCTTATACATAGAGGTTGGTATTGTATTTCCTTCTGGAAGCAAATCGCCTTGAAGTATCAATAATTCTGTAAAACAGACATCACTCATCCCATGTTTTGCCTTCAAATTATACAACTTTACTAGTGCCGATAACTTCGTGTACTTTCTACAACAGGGTACACTGGTTGATCTCCATCCCCAATCACATTGGCAAACTCATAGGGATCGGAACCAAAATCACCAAAATCATTATCATCCATATCAATTTCTTCAGACACAAAACTGTACCTACTATGGCCATCATCTTCTTCAACATTTCTACTAGCATTAGTAGTTGCTTCCCAAGGTTCTCCGTGAAATGTCCAATTCTTATAGCTTTGGTCAATTCCATTAAAGTATAAGTGATCCCTTATAATTCCAACCCCAAACA
>NC_034009.1:14935612-14942285 GCF_000346465.2 Prunus persica
ACGGATATGTGTTGAGTAGTGCTTCTCTCAGTAAAGTTCAAAAATCTTTCCACCCAAACTCATATGCCTTCGATCTCTATCCGAGTGCATCCATGACTTATCCATCTCCGACACTATAACCTATTATCTATAATAAAGTGAAAATACAGGCAATGACCATCACTATAGCAGATTATACAAAGATCTAATAGCAAGTAATACACAACAGAGACGACGGGTTTTAAACAAAAACAGATGTATTTGGCATATATAGACGACGAATTTTCAACAGACGTCGTCTAATATAAGTAATACAAACGACGGTTTATGAAAAAACCATCGTGTATAAGTAATACAACGACGGTTTTTTCATAAACCGTCGTGTAATCGTCGTCGTATGCCTAAAAAGGCGTCGTGTCTCAGTTTATTTTCAAGAACCCAAAACCCATTAAGAACACAACATATATATGAAACCAAGCAAGAAACCAACATATACATGAAACCAAGCATGAAAACAATAAATCCATTCCCAATTCAACATAACATAGGGTGATTAAAAGATCCGACAAAATTAAATCCATTCCCAATTCAACATAACAGATAATGTAATCCATGAACCCATTAAACAGAAAATCCATGAACCCATTAAACAGAAAATCCATGAACCCATACCTATAAGCACATTATTAACAGACCGCAAAGCATATACCTAAAACCCTTTAACAAAACAACCTAATATCATTCAATGAATTTACAAGGGGAAGATAGGGTTTGTACTTACAGGTTGGACGAGCTCACAGATTCGACGGAGCCTGGAGAGTGCAACTTTTAATTAGAGCAGAAGTGAGAGAGCGAATGTTATGTTGCGCGAAATCTGAAAATTTTAGGGTTCAGGGTTAGAAGTATAAGAATAAGAGCCAAATATAAAAAAATTTAGGGCGCGCGAAAATTTTTAGAGCGCGCGCTCTTTAAAACGTCGAAAGAAAAACCATGGCGAAAGTTCTACAAGAACCGACGTAAATGTAATATTCCACGACGGAAACACTGAACGTAACGCCGTTTCTTTTGACGCTTCATTTTTTGGATTAATTTTAAATTTATTTTGAATATTTTGATATAAAGACGACTGAAAAACCACGTCGAAGTTAAGAAATTGAAAACGTTGTAAATTATAATAGACGACTTACATATTAAAATGACGTCGTTTAAAGTGGAAACCATGTCGGATATTTTACTGCACGACGTAACATATGTATTCCACGACTCAACCACCGTCGTTAACAATTAATACCCTAAATCCTTAAAACTAAATTATATAATTTTAAAAATTAATTTTATAAAAGGGTTTATGGTTTTACAGCCTAATATATACCCTAGACTACCCAAAAATTATACTTTAAAAATAAACTCCAATAAATAACAACCCTAATCTCTAAACCCTAGACTCTAAACCCTAAACCATAAAACTAGAAGTGATTTTATGACTCATCAAAACAATTTTGTTTTGGATGGTCATTTTAAATTTTTGTTATTCAAAATGAATTTTTTCAAGGTTTAGGGGAAGAAAATATATCAATGACTTCATAGGAGTTGACTTTGCATTTTTCTGATTTATTTTAAATTTATTTTGAATATTTTGATATAAAAATAATAAAATATTCTTATCACAACAACAAACCACGTCGGTGTTAATAAATTGTAGACGTTGTAAATTGTAATAGACGACTAAGTTGTTAAAATGACGTCGTTTAAATGAGAAACCATGGCGGATATTTAACTATCCGACGTAAAATATATATTCCACGACTTAACCGCTGTCGTTACAAAGTACTACCCTGAACCCTTAAGAAATTGAAGACGTTGTAAACCATAAACGACTCAATTGTTCAAAGAACGTCGTCTAAATATCCTTTTACGTCGGATTTGTTTAAAACGAAACAACAAAAAACGATGGCTTTTGACTTTAATACGTCGTTGGAAATGTATTACACGTCGTTTACGCAATTTGTATGTTTGTTTTTTTTTAATTTAAGAAAACCTCAACAAATTTTTACATTATATATTATAGACAAAATTTGTACATTATACATAAATATCAAGCGTTCAATAATTCCCCTATTCCAGGTGAAGGCAAACAAACTCTGCCCATTCATTCCGGACTTCATCAATTGCTTCTTGGGGGTATGGCGCTTCCTGTTTTCCCTTGGCATACTGCATAAACAATGACTATTAGGGTTTATAAATAAAAAGAAATTAAATCACAGACGACGATATTTTTCATAACCGACGTACTATATCTATTCAACGACGGTAATTTTACATGACCGTCGTTGATAATACATAAAACGACATAAAATGTATGAAGGTAATTTCTTCTTACCTTCTTCTCAAACCCCAAGGAAGGATCCATGATGATGTCCCTCATGAAGCGCATCACATAATACCCGCATTCGACACTGCTGGGTTGCTTTGGTGTGCCTGACAGAGTTTTCCAAATGACTGCCTTACGGCCTGGTCTAGCTATGTGAGAATTATAAATTTTTATAGCACTGTTCACAATGTTTTTGGCCTCTTCATCGACCACACGATTTCCTGGCAGAGAATCCAGAAAATAGACGGTTTCTCTCTGAAAGGACCTGCCCCGAATTTTCTCAAAATTCGAGACGAACCCTTTGGAATTCCTGACATCAC
Organism: Prunus persica; assembly: GCF_000346465.2. NCBI lineage: Eukaryota > Viridiplantae > Streptophyta > Magnoliopsida > Rosales > Rosaceae > Prunus > Prunus persica. Next base: position 14,938,283 of record NC_034009.1, read on the forward strand.
CCCGATGCCAGGCCCACTTACTAAAAACCGAGACTTCCTGCCGAAATTTCGGCAGAGTCTCCCCTATAATTTGGACATTTCCCAAAATTTCAACCTGCATAAAAACACATTTAATATTCCCAACCGGCAGCATGCACAATATAATTTCATGCAATTCACACAAATGGCCTTTGGCCTTTCAATCATTCCTATCCAACTACCAAACCATTCAAATACCAAATATGACTAACATTTAGTCTGCGGCTGCACCTAATAACCTTAGGCTGCCTACGTACCCTCCTTGAGGGATCAAGCCACACGTAGTTCTTCCCTAAAACCCAGTTCCACACTTGAGCGATGTCTTATTTCATTTCTCGGTATTTCATGGAATCTCCCCATACGTCGGTACAACCAACGCCACGTATGGGGCCTGTCGACACGCCGGATAACCTACGTCACGTGCGACCATGCCATACTATCATAATATCTCCCCATACGCCAGTACAACCAACGCCACGTATGGGGTCTGTCTCAACGCCGGATAACCTACGCCACGCGAGACCTGCACATCATATCACATAACTCCCCATACGCCGGTACAACCAACACCACGTATGGGGCTTGTCCCAACGCCGGATAACCTACGCCACGCGGGACCTCAATATTATATCACAAAGCTCCCCATACGCCGGTACGACCAACGCCACGTATGGGGTCTGTCGACACGCCGGATAACCTACGCCACGTGCGACCTCAACATAATATTACATAGCTCCCCATACGCCGGTACAACCAACGCCACGTATGGGGCCTGTCCCAACGCCGGATAACCTACGCCACGCGGGACCTAACTTTCACTTGGTGGTACTTGTAGTGGATCAAACATCCGAGGAGGTACCTAAAGTAGTGCGTATAGCACTCCAAACTGACACTTTAGACTCTGTTGTACCCTTGTACAACCATATATAATTATAGTTATATAAATTAATTCTAATATTGTGTAACCCTCCACAATCATCTAGCACCCGATAATCCCCCCTAGAAAGGTGAGATTACTCCGGGAGACTCACGGTCAACCAAGGGTCAAACTACTCTAACCCTGGTCAACCGGACCTGCAAAACCCACGACCTCCAATTTCTGATCCGGAAGTCCCTATGGGTTCTACCAGGTATAGGACACTTGTCCTGCAAGTTTGGTTCAGATCGGACGGTTGGATTTCTCACGATCGCACGATCTGACGGTTAATATAAAATATAAACTTTAAAATTATTATTCGGAACATCCGGTGCTCCGATTCACAATCCGTAAATTCCTACACGATCCTAGAAATACCTAGATTAACATATATTAAATTTGGGACCATCCAACGGTCCCAACCTATCGAACCCGGATAACGCACACTATGCAATTATCCGTTCGATAGTCAAACGACGTCCGAATTGAGATCCGCGAAATCCTACACACTCGTGACAACCTAAGGATCTCATCGGAACACATCGCTACATTTTCTACAGTGCCCACGCGCCATCGCACGCGCCGGCAGCCCGTGGGTGCCCAAAGCGATAACGCATCGCCGGAAAATCTCAAAACCATGGCTCCAAACTCCTACCCTAGGTATAACACCCTATTTGGAGCCACTTTTGTTCTGGACCTACCCCAAAAACTGGCCGGAAATGGCCGATCACGGCGGCCGAAGTTTCGGCCAATTTTCAATTCGAAAATCGAGTTGCCTACGCTAAGAATCGATCTAATCCTACCCAACCATCAGCTAGAGCAGCTCGAGAGTTTCAAAATCCATACCTGGGTCGACGGAATTGGTGGCCGGAGGAGGGAGATCGGCGGCCGTGAAGATCGGGCAACATCCGGGCGAAAATCGCCATTTTTCGGCGGCTGGAGCTGCGGCCGATGTCGGGGGTGGGCTGGGTCGTGATGCCGAGGCCGAGCCGGTTCTTTTGGTACCGGCCCCGTCCGCAGCCGCGGCCGGTGGCCGGAGTTATGAGGAGAGAGAGAGAGAGAGCCGACGGGAGAGGGAGAGAGATCGCGGGAGAGAGAGAGAGAGAGAGAGAGAGAGAGAGAGAGAAAAACCAGATTTTTATAAAAAAATCCCATTTCAAAATATTTATGATTATGCCACTGGACTTTTTTTGACCATATCTCTCTCGTTACAACTCCGATTCGAGCCCACTACGTGTCTGTGAACTCGTCTCAGTACGACCTATCCAAAAATATAAGTCACGGTCCCAAACTCTCTCCGGTTAAAAATATGACTAAAATACCCTTAAATAATTAAATAATTAAATGAGGGTAAAATTTGGAGAAATTTGGGGTCGGGGTGTTACACTCTCTTTGCTCTTACAATCAGCAAGATCCAATGACGGCTGCACAAAATTAATATAAAAACGACGGTTATTTACAAAAACGACGTATTATAATATTTCACACGACGAAATAAAGAAGCAATCGACGACATTATACATTTATCACGACGATAAATAACTACCGACGTGGTTAGTAGTTTCAAACGACTCAATAAAATGAAACACCGACGTGGTTAGTTTATACGCTGTCATTTATTGAAAATCATAAAAACAAAATACTGTTAAGGAGACTAACCCTGGATTGTAAGGCATCAGGAAAATCTGTTCACCATCAGTCCTCTGAAGTCGAGCTGCTAGTAGGCGTGATCTGTCAGCTATTGTGCCAGAGCTGGCACTAATTGTAGCAGGGTCGATAAAGCCAACCATGGAGCACATATTTGCTCGTTTCAAAACATCGTGTAAGTACCTAGATATATAAAATAATATAAACAAGTCAGCGCAAAAAAACACACGACGGTTATGTATAACAAAACGACGTATTATAAAATTTCACACGACGTACTGAAATAGACAACGACGTTATAATATATTTATCACGACGGTACATACTAACGACGTGGTTAGTTTGTTAAGACGACGCAATAAATAAACCAACGACGTATTATTTTAGAATGACAAACCTCATATATACAAAAAAACACACGACGGTTATGTATAACAAAACGACGTATTATAAAATTTCACACGACTTACTGAAATAGACAACGACGTTATAATATATTTATCACGACGGTAAATACTAACGACGTGGCTAGTTTGTTAAGACGACGCAATAAATAAACCAACGACGTATTATTTTAGAATGACAAACCTCATATATACAGCAATGACAGTGGCTCCTATTTCTTCCATGCCTGCAAATTGTGTAATATCTTCAGGCAGGAGGAAGGTATCGCGCTCTAGACCAAACACCTCCTTATCAATTGTAAAGTGCAGGGTCTTATCCTGAGGCACGAGTGTCGTTTCCACATAACGACAAAGGGATTTTAAAGAAGATGGCGCCTCCATATTTGAATAATCAACACCTTGAATAACCTGTTTAAAGAAATAAAAAAAATGACGTGGTAATTCAATAAAAACGACGGTTTAAGGAATACAACGTCGTCTGAAAAGAATTTAAACGACGGTGAAGAAACCGTCGTGGTGAATAATTTATTACGTCTTAGAAAAAAATTCCGCCGTCTAAGTTGTAAACAAACGACGGTTTAAAGAAAAATATCGACGTCTGGAATTTTGAAAAACAAATAAAAAAGGCAAAGTTATGTGAACATACCTGGTCGTCATCTTCTTTCTCCTTTTCATCTTGTTTTTCTTCTCTCTTCTCTTCATCTATTACGGCGGGAATGACTAACTCCGTCGTCTAAAAACCACAAAGTTTTAAAAATAACGACGTTTAATGGCGTGTAAAATAAGTAAACTAAATACGACGTGGTATTGAAATACAAACGACGGTTTATTTTTAAAATCGTCGTGGTATGTATTTCAAACGACGGTTTTATTAATAATAACGACGTCTAATGGTTTTTAAAAAACAGAGAATTCAAAGTTCAGATATGTTACCTTTTCTTCCTGATGTTTCCCATTTTTGGCAGTATCATCCTCAAAATGCTGGGATCTCACAATCCACCTCAGAGCAGCTTGCTTT
>NC_034009.1:14944771-14949567 GCF_000346465.2 Prunus persica
ACTAGCCTTCTCACTTCTTGATCAGCCTGATAGGACACTTAGTGCTTCTGAATACTCCTGCTTTCCATCAAGAGATGCAAGCCTGGCCTCCACTCGCTGTCGAAGGAAAGTTGGCTTCTCAGGGAATCTGCTTGATTTTCTTGGCTAAGAAGATCCGTCAAATTTTGTGATAGCCTCTTCCTTTATCCGTAGAGCTTCAGAAGAAGAAGATGGGTTTCAAGAATGCGATAAAGAATAGAAATGGCTTCAGATGGCCTCTAAAGCATGAGCAATCGAATCAGTAGTTGCTAGGAGATATGATGAAGACATTGTCAATGCTTTGAGCTATACAAGTCCTGCAGAAAGATAAAGGACCAAACTGTTAAAGAAACTGAAACAACCGACGTGGATTTTATTTTTAAATTATAAATAGAGTTTTTTTTCCCGAATTCTTTCAGTTTTAGTTTTCAATTACAAAGCGTGATAAATAGATTTTTTCTTTCCCGAGGAAATTTAAAATGAGGGAAATTAATGTTCTAGAATTTGTAAACTAACACGACGCAATATTACTAACCCGAGGAAATTATAAATAGATTTTGCTTTCCCGAATAAATTTTAAATTAATTCTGTTTGAAACAACGACTGTTTTTTTTATGCCGTCGTTTTTAACTAACACGACGCAATATTTGTTTTGCGACGTGGAATCTTTTCATTTAACGTCGTTATGTTTAATATAACCGACGTGAATTTGAATTTTTAAATTATGAATAGAATTTTTTTTCCCGTGACCTTTCAGTTTATTTTTCAATTACAGTGCGTTATAAATAGAGTTTTTTTTTCCGGAGGAAATTTAAAATGAAGAAAATTAATGTTCTGGAATATGTAAAGTTTCTTTTTTGGAGGACAGATTTAAATAAAATAAGAATATAAAAACAACGACTGTTTTTTTATTACTGTCGTCGTTTTTCGTCGTCTTAAGTAAGACTAAGACGACGTAATATATTTGTTTAGCGACGTTGATTTGTTTTTTAAACGTCGTTAGGTATAATATAACCGTCGTTGAAAATTGTCTCTCTGATTGCAAATTTGCAACGACGTTAGGTATAATATTTGTAGATACACAAACGCACACACATCATCAACTTCCAAAAAATTGTCTCTCTGATTGCAAATCTGTGTCATCTGTTAAGATTATGATGTGGAACAGAGTTCCATCTGGTAAGATTTCGTAACCCTTGGGATCTCAGACAAATATGATTATGTCGGCGGTTTTCTATATAAACCGTCGTGGTTATTTCAATTCTTGTCATTAAGTAGATCTACCGACGTAGGATAAGAAAATCAAAGAAAAAAATTGTTAACAAAAATTCTTATTAAGACGACGGTTAAAATTAAAGGTACGACGTATAAAATGAATAAATACGACGTTAAATTTTATTGTACGATTTAAAGATAACGTCGTAGAACTATACGAGAATGACGTCCATATATTTATATTTTCCGTCGTTGTACATTAATTTAATACGGCGATATTTTGTATTTTAAAGCCGTGGATTTTTTTGTAATTATACGGCGTCTTATACGAAAACCTCGTCGTGTTATTTTATGAGTAAAAACGGCGGTTTTTATTGAAATCGTCGTCTTTACTTTCTACGTTGGTCGATTCATAACTTCTGCCGTTCTTTGTTGGCATTGATTTTACACTGCGGAAATCTGTTTCAAATAGACGTCGGTTGTTTAATTATGTACGTCGTTGTTTTTGAACAGCCATTTGAATCTCCATTTTTTAGTTGTCTAAGGTTGTATTACACGACGGTGTTTTTAGAACCGTCGTCTTTTTAAAAACCACGACGGTTTTCACTTAGACCGTCGTTGTTTTATGGTCGTCTTTTTCACTTTTTGTAGTAGTGAATATTCCACAGGCTGTAATGTTCCAGTCTAGGGTAATAACATTGCTATTTTCCTATGACATCCTATTTCTAATACATGTCTACCCCTATAATGTTCCAGTCTAGGGTAATAACACTTCTAGTTTTCTATGACATCCTATTTTTAATGCATGTATACCTTTGTAATGTTCCAATCTAGGGTAATAATATTGCTAGTTTACCGTCATGTTGATTAATGGCTATAATGTTCCAGTCTAGGATAATAACATTGCTAGTTTACTGTCATATTGATTAATTGTTGTAATTTTCCAGTCTATGGTAATAACACTGCTAGTTTCCTATGAAATCCTATTTCTAATGCATGTCTACCCCTTGTAATGTTCCAGTCTAGGGTAATAACTGACAGGATCCAACCCAAATTCCGCTTTGGAATCCGAGCCGGACCCTGTGCGTGTCCGACACCTGGCAGATGTCGGGCACGAATGACCTACTTGCCCTTCTCTACAAAGCATGATAAAATAACAAGGTTGATTCCTGTCGAAAAATTGGCAGAGTCTCCCTTGTAAATTGGTTCAATACCAAAACATTTACACCTACCAAACAAGCATATATACACAACCAACTGCCAGCATACGTATATATACATCCCAACAGTTACATTCTAATTCTAGGGCAAATTATCAGAGCGACTACTAAGAATTTACAAAAGTGTCAATATTTTCATAAAACAAAAAGTCCTACATTAGAAAGGAAAGCGCGGAAGGTGAAAAACGGCCCGGTGATGGATCTCTGTGCACGCCTAATGCCTGGGGGGGTGAGTGGACCCAAAAACAAAGTTCAGAAAATAGCATATGAACATACTAACCCCACTGTAAAAACAGTTATACAAACTAAATTATTCTCTTTATTATTGAAATCAATGCACTCATATAATTATACCTGTATATAAGTCAATCATACCCATGGTCAACATTAATTTCTTAAGGCATTGAAAACAGTTTAAAACTACCACCTAGGTGTACCCCTTATTTCCGTCAATTCCTTATATCCGTCAATTCCCTGCATCACCATGGGTGACACATACTCGCAGGTCTCAGTGACACAAGGTTAGTTCGAGCCACAACTAGCAGGATTCAGGGGACCGTAGTTAGCCTGATCCGCATTACTCGCTACACACGAGTTCAGGTACCATAGAACTCGTGGGTCAACTGTCAAGCATGATGATTAAATCGAAGGCTACCAATAAAATCCGAAGGCAACATTTGTATATCTGGGTACAAGGTGGTTTAGGAAAATATAAAGTTTCTGAAGAAAATCTGCTGAATAACTGAATTCCTGTCAACTCTAAAACTCTGCTACCATTTATCTGAAAATCTGAGAATTAACTAGAATTTCTTTTCCTATATCCTTTAAAGGAGATTTTACTCGGCAGCATGCAAAACAAATATTTAAAAGCATATAACAGCTTATAAAACGCTAATCTTTGAATAAAACTTATTCAAGATCAATAACTGTAACTGAACTACTTAAATTCATTTATAAAAACAAAGAGTCCACTCACAGATGGTTCGTGCTCGTTGGACCTCTTGAAGGTCCCTCCTGCTGGTCAACTGGTGCCCGAGTGCCTAATTCAATTACCATAATATTATATTAGTACAATACGCAATATAGTATTAATTTAAAAACACTGACCCCCAGCTCCTAGAAGTACGTGCGTCAGATTAAAGTTGTTCCTATGGCCATAAAAGCTTTCCTTCCACTTGGAATACTTTAGCAGTATCTTGGGACTCAAAAAGCGCTAAAGTCCCAAAAAGTCAACCAGGGGCCTCGAGGGTCCATGACCTCGCAATTATGATCCGGAAGCCTCCAAAAGTTCCAATATACTTAGGACACATGTCCCGAGGGTTTGGTCTCGATCGGACGGTCAGATTTATCACGATTGTATAATCACACGATTTCTAAACTCTAGACCTAGGGTTCGCGATTTCTGAGTATCCGGGACTCCGATTCACGATCCGTTGAATCCTAAACGATTGTGAAATTGTCTAGAGTAACATATCTGAAAAAGATTACGATCCAAAGGCTCAACCATATTGAACCCGGAAATCGCACAATATGCAACAATCCGTTCGAGGCTCAAAGGGTATCCAAATTGAGATCTGCGAATTCCTACGCGCTCGTGACAACCTAAGGATCTCATCGAGACATAGTGCAACTTCACTACCCTCGCCCACGCGCCGCCACATTCGTCGGCAGCGCTGGGTGCCCAAAGTGATTACGTATCGCCGGAAAATCTAAAAACCACGGCTCCAAACTCCTACCCTAGGTATCACACCTTATTTGGAGCCACTTTTTTTCTTGGCCCTACCCCAAAAATTGACCGGAAGTGAAAGGACCCGCCCTGAATTTTTCAAAACCCGAGGCGAACCCTTTGGCATTCCTGACATCACCCCGATGCCAGGCCCATTTACTAAAGGTCGAGACTTCCTGCCGAAATTTCGGCAGAGTCTCCCCTATAAATTGGACATTTCCCAAAATTTCAACCTGCATAAAAACGCATTTAATATCCACAACTGGCAGCATGTACAATATAATTTCATGCAATTCACACAACCGGCCTTCGGCCTTCCAATAATTCTCAACTACTACCAAACCCACTAAACAAACAATTCAAATAAATTTTATGACTAACATTTAGTCTGCGGCTGCACCTAATAACCTTAGGTTGCCTACGTACCCTCCTTGAGGGATCAAGCCACACGTAGTTCTTCCATACGATCCCATTCCACACTTAGGCGTTACCTTATTTCATTTCTCTGTATTTCACATAATCTCCCCATACGCCAGTACAATCAACGCCATGTATGGGGTCTGTCAACACGCCGGATAACCTACGCCACGTGCGACCATGTCATATTAAATTGTGTT
>NC_034009.1:14954589-14966082 GCF_000346465.2 Prunus persica
TCCTCACCTCTTCCTATGTAAGTGTTTAGGTCCTTTTTGAATGTATTTGTGTTGGGAGTATTTATGTGTGGATTGACTAACATGGCGTTTGTTTTGCAGGCCTTTGGCGAGATGTACGTCAGCATGGCCAAGGCTGACAAGGAGATCCAGAGGCTGAAGAGGCGGGATGAGCTAGCCAAGAGCAAAATGGCGGAGGCGCAGGAGGCCATCCGAGAGAAGAACGCCTTGCTGGTTCAAAAGACGGCCCTGGCCAAGGAGGTGGAGGAGCTGAAGAGATCGAGGGCCGAGGAGATGGCTGCTGCCCGAGTCGAGGTGATTGAGTCCTTCCGATCCTCAGAGAAGCTGAAGAGCTACATCATGGACCGACTGGTTGATGAGCAGCTTCGCTGGGAAGATAGGTTGGTTAGGTTCAACCCCTCGGTGGAGATTAACTTTGACACCAGTGGCGAGCCTCCTGCACATACCCCTCCTGCTGATGCTAGCGCCCCGACACCAGAGGCTGAGCCTGCCAGTGAGGATGCCCCGTCGACCGAGTCTTGAAGGCGTTGCCTTCGTTATGTTTTACAGTGATTTTGTACTTTAGTGATTGTGTTGGAACACTGGTTATTTTGTTTATGTATGAACACTTGTCCTTGCCTGGAGCAAGGGTGTTTTTATTTATGATATGAGACTTGGTTTGATATCAATTGTGTTAGTAAAAATGATAACAATGTGAGTGTATGAGAATGAGCCGGAGTCAGGCATTTCATTGAAATAGATGCCGAAAGGCAGAAGGTACAAGTGGTCTAGGGTCTAGATACCTTACTCCTACCTTACAGTAAATAATCAAGACCAAAGTATTGTCCTAGGGTCTAGATATGTTTACTTGTAATAATACTTGAGGTGGTCAGCATTCCACGGGTGAGGCAGCGTCTTGCCTGTGGAATCACGAAGCTGATAAGTGCCGGGGCGGCAGATTTTGATAATCTCATAAGGACCTTCCCATGTAGGGCCGAGGGTACCTTCGCTGGGATTTTTGGTAGCCAAGGAAACTTTGCGCATGACCCAGTCCCCCATTTTGAAAGCACGGGGCTTGACTCGGGAGTCGTAATATTTGGCGATCCGTTGTTTGTACGCGACATTACCATGTTCGATTGGTCCCGGAGCTCGTCAATGAAGTCGAGGTTGAGGGCCAACTGCTCGTCATTGGCCGTGGCATCGTAAGTGGAGGTTCGGTATGTGGGCTGGCCAATCTCTACGGAGCCACGGCCTCGGTTCCAAATGATAGGGAGAACGGCGTTTCACCCGTGGATGTGCGGAAAGTGGTGCGGTAGGACCAGAGTACTTCTGGGAGTAGTTCTGGCCAGCAGCCCTTGGCTTTGTCAAGTTTTGTCTTGAGGGTCTTCTTGATAATTTTGTTCACGGCTTCGACCTGGCCATTGGACTGAGGATGGGCTGGGGAGGCGAAACATAGACGAATCTTGAGGTTGGAACAAAATTGTTTGAATTTGGCGTTGTCAAATTGCCGGCCATTGTCGGTGACGATGGAGTTAGGGATGCCGAAGCGACATACAATGTTTTGCCACACAAAGGATTCGATGCGAGCCGCAGTGATGGTGGCCAAGGCTTCGGCCTCAGCCCACTTGGTGAAGTAGTCTACGGCCACGACTGCATACTTGACTTGGCCCTTGCCCTCTGGCATAGGTCCAATGAGATCCAGTCCCCATTGGGCAAATGGCCAAGGGCTGACGATGGCAGTCAACGGTTCAGCCGGGAGTTGTGGAATGTTGGCAAATCGCTGACACTTGTCGCATTTCTGGGTGAATTCCTGGGCGTCAGTGTGGAGCGATGGCCAGAAGTATCCTTGGCGGATTGCCTTATGGGCCAGCGAGCGTGCGCCCGAGTGGTTACCGCATATGCCTTCATGGATTTCTCGGAGGACATAGTGACCCTCCTCTGGAGTCAGGCATCGGAGGTAAGGAAGGCTGAAACCCCGCTTGTATAAGGAGCCGTTAATGATCAGGAAACGGGCAGAGCGATGGCGAACGCGTCGTGCTTCTGCCGGATTAGCCGGTAGTGTTCGGTTCTGTAAGAACTGGAGGATGGGGTCCATCCATGTAGGGCTGTGATCAATAGTGCAGATGAGTGGGGCTTGTGTGCTGGGCTGGGCCAAAAACTCGATGTGGATGTGGCGACCCATTCCTTGTTCCAAGGCTGATGCCAACCTGGCTAGTGCATCGGCATGGCTATTCTCGGAGCGCGGCACTTGCCTGATAGAGTGGGCGTGGAAGGTCGCCAGCAAGTGCCGAACGCGCTGGAGGTAGGCCGTCATAGAGGCATCCTTAGCCGTGAAGTCCTGGTTGACCTGGTGGACCACGAGTTGTGAATCGCTGAATATCTGAATTTGCCTGGCGTCCATCTCTTTGGCTAATCGAAGACCAGCTAAGAGTGCTTCATATTCGGCCTCATTGTTGGAGGCTTGGAATTTGAAGCGAAGGGCGTACTCGAGGGCAACCTTGTCTGGGGAGATGAGAACAAGGCCGGCCCCACAGCCCTGGGCATTAGAAGAGCCGTCTACGAATAAGGTCCACAGGGGCTGGGTTAGGTCGAGATTGCCTTCGGTGGGGGTTTGGTCCTGGCTGGGAGGGGGATTAGGTTCGGTTATGGGCTGGATGGCTGCCGAAGCTTGAGGCTCCGTGAATTCGGATAAGAAGTCAGCAACGGCCTGTCCCCTCATAGCCGGGCGGGGTTTGTAATGAAGATCAAACTCGCCCAGTTCAATGGCCCATTTGACCAGCCTCCCAGAAGTTTCTGGGTTCTGCAACACCTGTCGGAGTGGTTGGTTGGTTAAGACATGGATGGTGTGAGCTTGGAAATATGGTCGGAGGCGTCTTGCTGAGACGACCAGGGCGAACGCCAATTTTTCGATGTCCGGGTACCGAACTTCGGCATCTTGCAATGCTTTACTAACATAATGCACTGGGTGTTCCGCGTTGTCTTTTGATCGGATGAGCACAGAGCTAACAGCCGAAGCTGAGATGGAGAGATAAATCACGAGGATGTCTCCGTGCTCAGGGGTTGACAATAAAGGGGCCCGGCCCATATACTCCTTGAGCTCGCTGAAAGCCGTGTCGCATTCAGCAGTCCAGGTGATGTTTCTTTTGGTGCCTTTAAGGGCCTTGAAGAATGGGGCGCAGCGGTCAGTGGCTTTGGAGATAAATCTGGTCAGGGCTGCGACACGCCCTGTAAGGCTTTGGATATCTTTGACCGTCTTAGGTACCGTCATGTCTAAGATGGCCTGGATCTTTTCTGGATTGGCCTCAATACCTCTCTGGCTGATCATGAAGCCCAGGAATTTGCCGGAAGCCACCCCGAATGCACATTTGGTGGGGTTAAGCCTCATTTTGTACTGCTTCAGGATGGTGAACATGGCAGAGAGGTTAGGGATGTGTTGGTCAGCCGTGCGACTCTTGACTAGCATGTCATCGACATAGACCTCCATGGTATTGCCAATCAAGGGGGCGAAGAGGTGGTTCACCAGACGCTGATAAGTAGCCCCGGCGTTTTTGAGGCCAAAGGGCATCACCTTATAGCAGTAGAGGCCGCGGTCCGTAATGAAAGAGGTGTGGGCCTGATCTTCGGGGTGCATGAAGATCTGGTTGTAACCTGAATAAGCATCCATGAAGCTAAGGAGGGCGTGGCCGGCTGTGGCGTCGACTAACTGGTCAATGCGGGGTAACGGGAAGCTGTCCTTTGGGCAAGCCCGATTAAGATTGGTGTAGTCGACACACATGCGCCAGCCCTTTCTTGGCTTGCGGACCATCACGACGTTAGACAGCCATGTAGGATAATCAACCTCCCTGATGAATCCGATGTTGCTCAATCGATCCACCTCCGCCCTCATGGCCTCATAGCGCTCGGGATCATAAGCGCGGCGCTTCTGTCGGACTGGTCTGACGGCAGGATTGACGCTAAGCCTATGGGATATGATGTCTGGTGATATGCCAGGCATGTCATTGTAGGACCATGCGAAGACTTCGGAGTTGAGGCGGAGGAAGGCGACCAAGTCAGAGCGAAGTTCTGGCGAGATGGAGGTGCCGATCCGGACTTGTCGATCCGGGATATCGTCATGGAGGGTAACCAGCTCCAGGCCCTCCATGGGTTCGGCCTGTGGTGCGATGGACTCCTCCCTTGGGTCTTCAGGTGGTTCTGTGCCAGCTTGAGGAGGGGCGGGAGCCATGGTTACCGAAAGGGCCTCGCTCCTAGGTTGGCGATTGGTGGATTTTACTGCTGAAGCATAGCAGCTTCGGGCCCCGAGTTGGTCGCCGCGCACCGTGCCTGGGCCATTAGGAGTGGGAAACTTCAACAGCAGCATATGCGTGGAAATAAAAGCTCTCATTTGGGCCAGGGCTGGGCGGCCGAGGATGACGTTGTAGGCTGTGGGGCAATCGACGATAAGGAAGGGGGTAGTGATCGTCGTCCGCTGGGGTGCGGCCCCAATTGAGATAGGGAGATGAATGCTGCCAATGGGCTGGACCACATCACCCGAGAAGCTCACAAGGGGTGTGATGTTTCGGTCGAGTAGGTGAGGCGGGACCTGGAGTTCATTGAAGGCCTCGGCAAACATTACACTGACCGAGCTGCCAGTGTCCACCAGGATACGCCCAACGTCGAAGTTAGAAATGTCAGCCCGGATAATGAGTGGATCGTCATGGGGGAGGATAACACCATGCTCCTCCTCCTCCTCGCAGAAGGTAATGGGGGCCCAGCCAGTCCTGTGGGTCTTTGGCAAGCGTCCCTGCTCGGTGCTGAAGACCTGGTGCGCATAGGTGGAGCAGACATAATGTTTGATGGAGTTGTTGGAGGTGCCAGCCAGGGTAGGACCTCCGCTGATGGTGGAGATCATGTTGATTTGTCGTTGGTGAGGGTTAGGCGGGGCTGGTATGTTGCGTACATAGTTGTCCAGCTTTCCCTCGCGGATGAGCCCTTCAATTATGTTGCGCAAGGCAACACAAGATTCGGTGTCATGGCCGCTGAATTGATGAAAGCGGCAGAAGACACCCGTGTTTGGCATGGGCTTGCTGGATGGTCTCCGGGGGGGTGGCTTGGGGATGATAGGAGCTTCACGCACCAGACATTCTCGTAGTGGTGTTGAGGGTGGTAAATACTTTCGAACCTGGGCCTGGGTGTGAATGGAAGTGGGGCCCGATCAGCAGGTCTAGGAGGGTGCTCGCTAGAGTGTGGTGGTTGCCATGTCTGCCACGTTTGTTATACCGAAGGGATGCTGGTAGCTATCCTTCCGCTTATGTTGTTGGTTGTCCTGGGCACTCGGGGCAGGGGTAGAATGCTGAGGTGGGGCTGGGGCGGGTGCTAAAGCAGGTGGAGGATCAGCGAAAGCGTTGCGCATCAGGTTAGCTGGGCCACGCTTGGAATTGAAGTATTCGGCCTTAGCATGGACTGCTGCCTGCTTCATCAGCTCTGCATATGTGTTCCAACTGTTGCTATGAACAAGGTAGCGGAAGTTGGACTCGCGGAGGCCGCTCTTAAAAGCGCCGAACGCAGCGCGATCGTCAGTGTCTGGGCAGCGGGAGTACTCATGACTGAACCGAGCTGCATATTCCCGAAGGGGTTCGTCCTCAGCCTGCCTAAGCATATACAAGTCGTCGGCAGAGTATAGGCGATCAGTCTGGATCATAAAATGGTCCAGGAACGTCTGCTTGAGACTATCGAAGGAGTTGATGGTGCAAGGGTGGAGCCTGTAGAACCAATTCAGGGCCGCGCCGCTGAGAGTGGAAGGGAAAAGGAGGCACATGCCTTCATCAGTGAGGCCTTTGCACCCAAGGGCAGACTGGAAGGAGTGGATGTGGGTGAGAGGGTCCTCCGTGCCAGTGTAGAAAGCGATGCGGAGTGGCTGGATATCTTTCTCCTGGTGGTAGTGGAGGATGCATTCGGTAAAGGACCCTGGTCGTGGTTTTGCCCAGAGGGGTTGATGGCTGCGTTGTTGTTCGCTTTCCAGGCGCCGGACCTTTTCAAAGAGAAGCCTCATGGCCGGGTCGGCATGAGGAAGAGTTTCAGGTGCCAAAGGCCTGAGGGCGGGGCAGACAGGGACTGGGGATTGTTCCCAATTTTCCAGCGCCCCGGTGTGGTAATTTGGCCAGGTCTCTGAATTATAAAATTCCCAAGTATCCGAGTCCCCGACACCTTCCTCGTCGGGTATGCGGACGGGGGCTGGCGAAGGGCCCAGGTGTGTCACCCGTGGGTCTTCGTGGTTGACAGGGATAGGGATCGGCCTTGGCTGACGGTCCGAGAGGCGATCCCTGCAATCTTGGTAGATCCTGACTGGTTCATGGGGCCGGTCCCTCGGTAGGGGAACGCAAAGGGGTCGTGACTGGGTTATCTCCGGATGAAGGTGGTCTTTACCCTTGCGAAGCCTAGCTTGGGCCGAGGCACTGTGGCTGGAATGTACTGGCTGGTTCGGCTGAGTAAGCCCAACGTTCTGGGTGAGGTCGTGCTGGGCATCCTGGGTGTGAGTCCTTTCCCAGTTCCGCTTTAAAACACGGTAGTCATGTTCTAGCTCAACGTTCCTGCAATGAAGGTGCTCGTATTTTTTCGACATTTTAGTGACACTGTCGCGGAGGAGCTCCACTTCTGCCTGGAGAGTGGCATCTTCCGAAGATTTTCTTCCAAAAGTACCATCGCGGGGGGTATGATGCTGGGTATCGCGGCTATCCTCGGTCGGCATAGCAGAATGTGGGGTGAAGAAGAGGCGACGGGGCCTGAGGGGTGAAGGAGCCAGCTGGGCTGATAGAGAATGCGGGGATTCAAGTGTCGATTTCCCACAGACGGCGCCAAACTGTTGATACTCAAAATGGCCCGGCCAATATTGAGTCCAACTTAGTGATTAGATGTGCTGGGTCTTCAGCAGGGAAGAGGGCTGAGGCCCTTGGTGAAATATAGGTTGATGGGAAACCTGCAGAAGACAAAGTGGGAGAAGCAATCGTTAAGCTTCGGACACCGGTGTGGTGCCGGCCGAAGGCTCTCCGATGCCTAAGTCAGTTACAAGTAGTAATTCTGGCAGAGTAACAGTAAAAGTGGGAGAATAGTTGTCCTTTGTACCTGGATACTGTTCCCTATTTATAGGGAGGTGAGGGTAGGAGGTTTGCACAAAGTTCCAATGTGGGACTTTGTGCAAGTCGTCGTGGTGGCGACACGTGTCCTGGAGATTAGGTTTGGCAGTTGGGAGCTTCGGCAGGTGTCTGGCACCTCAGAAGTGTGTCTTCCTTCGGCACAGGAGAAGGCGTGGCTGCCTTGGTGCTAGTCACTTTGGTGCTGGGTCTGCTCGGTTCATTATGGTGCAAACACTTCCCATTTTGATCATTAACTGCATTAAGAGCTTAGAACTGAAGAGACATTATAGAATCAAAATACCCTTTTGTTAAATGTAAATGCACTTAATATTTTGAGTTGATTTCATTTCTCTGGAAGAAACTTGGATTTTTGTTGTACCCAAATTGACTTTAACTGTTTTGTTTCAAGTTACTTTCATTGTCAAAAACTTATGCGCAGAACATGATATATAACAATGATATAGCTGATCCAACACTTCATTAATAACCAGGCTTATAAGGAATGAATGAATTATATATACTTTTCATAAAAATTCCTGAAATATTCAGTACAAAATCAATGATCACTATACACAATTTCACCTAACAGTAACCGACCAAAATCGATCGTTTTGGTCGCAGAAATTAACATGTGGAAGTCTCTCATGGTTTTGAAGTTATCTTCAATAACCACATGTTTCTCCATCTCTTCGAGGACAAGGCGAGCATCTTCTCTATCCCTCTGCCGCTGCTTTTTGATGAACTCATTGGCTCTCATAATTTCTGCCTCTGCATCTCCAAGCCTCTCGTTCTTGGCTTCGGTGGTAATTGTTGTAGTGTAGAGAGCACTGTTATGTTCTGCCTTAAGGATTGTGTTGGCAAACCGAGTCTTCAACATTGCAACCCTAGCAGCCCTTCTCGGAGACAGATTGTGATTGATCTCTTGATTCGATGCAGAGGTGGCTTTGACAGGAGAGGCACGACAGAGATGATGGCGTAGAACTGTGACTGGTGTTTCACAGCAACTTTGGGATTGGGATGAAGAAACCTCACAAGAAGTTGATGGGGTACAGGGAAGGCCATGATCACCACCTTCAAGTTCCTTGTTCAAACCCAAAGCACCTTCAAATTTCCTCTTCACACCCAACCCATAATCAACTTTATTTTTCTTGGAAGCCAAGCCACCATCCACTTTCTTCTTCAAACCATCTTCAAGTTTCCTCTTCAAGCCCAATTTACCACCATAACCGCTAAGACCATGTACGTCAATATCGGCCATCTTAGTTAAGATCGTCTCCCTCTTTACCCTCTTGCTTTCTTGACCCACAAACCACGTTTCAATGTCGGAATCGAAGTCGGAAAGCGGTGGAATTGGGTTTTTCAGAGGGCCGCTGACAACTTTCCTTGAAGAAGAGAAAGTTGAGGAAGACGAGAACGGGTTAGTCTTAGCATGACCAATCATTACATTCACAGAAGTCTTCGTTTTCAATGGTTTGCACGGTTGATTTGAGAGAATGCTCTCAACCCAGGCTTTGGTGGTACCAGAGAAACGCATGTTGAATTTGAATGAGATAGAAGAAAGTGAGCAAGTAAGGAATTAAGGGAGATAGACAGAGAAATATAGAACCCTAACCCTAAACGCCTATAGAGAGTGAATTGATGAAGAGAGTAAATGCAAGCCAAGTGAAGTGAGTTGATGAGAAATGAAAAATGAGTCTGTAAGACATAGGGAGAGTTAATCCTTAGTTGATTAGGAAACCCAAATGTATATAATAAATTTTTGCGTATCTCTCTTCTCCTCTTTTCAGTCTTTTTCAAATAATTTTTTTTTTCTTTCTTTTTTTGGGTCAAAGTCAAATATTCGTATAAAAAAGTTTCATTTGTTTCCCTTATCTAAATTTTTTTATAAAGATAATCTTACATATATATAATTTCATTTGTTTCCCTTATCTAAATTTTTTTATAAAGATAATCTTACATATATATAATAAAAAAAACACTCAAAATACTATAGAATGCCCTTTGTTCATATAAAAATTAAAAAATAAAATTATTAATAAAATAAGGATAATATGGTAATTTTATTTTCATATTAAAAATAAAATAAGACAATGAATCCTATTTTTATGAAACAAAACTACCCATTTTATCTTTTTTATTTCTAAAATAAAAAAGCAATAAGAAAGATTGTGTGCCAAGAGTCTAGATAAAATTGTGGACGAACATTTTTGAAAGATATTCATTTACTTGGTTGGGCACACACAATAACATACATAAATATGTTTATTACATGCTTAATTCATAAACAGATTAATCAATTCATAATAATACCTACAAATAAGAATATTTAATATGATTGCCTTTCAAATTAGGGATTGGTTCATGAAGCGAATGAACATAATTTATGCCACAGTCCATCTTTCTACTATTTTCTATCTATTTTTTTCTTCTTTTTATTTATTTATTTATTTTTTCTGATTTTCTCTCATATTTTCTCTCATGGTCAATGGTCCATGGTGGAACGACCTCGTCAGCCCTGACTGCTTGGGGACTAGGGATGTCCTTGCCTAGAAATTAATGTAAAGGTCAAGTCTGCCCTTGGTCACATGAATTATGTTAATTAAGTATTCATTTAATTAGCTAATTAATGAGGCCTAAAATAAAGTTTATCTCCACAAATCAAGGAATAATGGAATCATTCAATTTCCATGATTTCATCTATCTCCTTCGATAAAGGGATAATTCCTTAAATAATTTGGCTACAAGATAATTCCCCTATCTATAGGCAAGGATAATCATTCCCCTATCATCATTAGAAATGTTGGATAAGATGTTTCTATTCAATTAAGATGTTTCTAGGAGTTTCCATTTAATTTGGTGGGATTTGAAATATGTCATGAGCTATATACCGGTGCTTCCCATTTTGATCATTAACTGTATTAAGAGCTTAGAACTGAAGAGACATTACAGAATCAAAATACCCTTTTGTTAAATGTAAATGCACTTGATATTTTGAGTTAATTTAATTTCTCTGGAAGAAACTTGGATTTTTGTTGTACTCTTGTCTAACCCAAATTGACTTTAATTCGTTTTGTTTCAAGTTACTTTCATTGTCAAAACTTATGCGCAGAACATGATATATAATGATGATATAGCTGATCCAACACTTCATTAATAACCAGGCTTGTAAGGAATGAATGAATGAATGAATTATATATACTTTTCATAAAAAATTCCTGAAATATTCAGTACAAAATCAATGATCACTATACACAATTTCACCTAACAGTAAGCGACCAAAATCGATCGTTTTGGTCCCAGAAATTAACATGTTGAAGTCTCTCATGGTTTTGAAGTTATCATCAATAACCACATGTTTCTCCATCTCTTCGAGGGCAAGGCGAGCAGCTTCTCTATCCCTCTGCCGCTGCTTTTTGATGAACTCATTGGCTCTCAAAATTTCTGCTTCTGCATCTCCAAGCCTCTCGTTCTTGGCTTCGGTGGTAATTGTTGTAGTGTAGAGAGCCCTGTTATGTTCTGCCTTAAGGATTGTGTTGGCAAACCGAGTCTTCAACATTGCAACCCTAGCAGCCCTTCTCGGAGACAGATTGTGATTGATCTCTTGATTCGATGCAGAGGTGGCTTTGACAGGAGAGGCACGACAGAGATGATGGCGTAGAACTGTGACTGGTGTTTCACAGCAACTTTGGGATTGGGATGAAGAAACCTCACAAGAAGTTGATGGGGTACAGGGAAGGCCATGATCACCACCTTCAAGTTCCTTGTTCAAACCCAAAGCACCTTCAAATTTCCTCTTCACACCCAACCCATAATCAACTTTATTTTTCTTGGAAGCCAAGCCACCATCCACATTCTTCTTCAAACCATCTTCAAGTTTCCTCTTCAAGCCCAATTTACCACCATAACCGCTAAGACCGTGTACGTCAATATCGGCCATCTTAGTTAAGATCGTTTCCCTCTTTACCCTCTTGCTTTCTTGACCCACAAACCACGTTTCAATGTCGGAATCGAAGTCGGAAAGCGGTGGAATTGGGTTTTTCAGAGGGCCGCTGACAACTTTCCTTGAAGAAGAGAAAGTTGAGGAAGACGAGAACGGGTTAGTCTTAGCATGACCAATCATTACATTCACAGAAGTCTTCGTTTTCAATGGTTTGCACGGTTGATTTGAGAGAATGCTCTCAACCCAGGCTTTGGTGGTACCAGAGAAACGCATGTTGAATTTGAATGAGATAGAAGAAAGTGAGCAAGTAAGGAATTAAGGGAGATAGACAGAGAAATATAGAACCCTAACCCTAAACGCCTATAGAGAGTGAATTGATGAAGAGAGTAAATGCAAGCCAAGTGAAGTGAGTTGATGAGAAATGAAACTCAAATGAGTCTTAAGACT